>NC_091356.1:798322-1043322 GCF_038502225.1 Cherax quadricarinatus | reverse complement strand
AAGGTGAAGAGAGTGGTGAGAGAGTGCAAAAGGAGAGCAGATGATAGAGTGGGAGAGGCACTGTCAAGAAATTTTAATGAAAATAAGAAAAAATTTTGGAGTGAGTTAAACAAGTTAAGAAAGCCTAGGGAAAGTATGGATTTGTCAGTTAAAAACAGAGTAGGGGAGTTAGTAGATGGGGAGAGGGAGGTATTAGGTAGATGGCGAGAATATTTTGAGGAACTTTTAAATGTTGAGGAAGAAAGGGAGGCGGTAATTTCATGCACTGGTCAGGGAGATACACCATCTTTTAGGAGTGAAGAAGAGAAGAATTTAAGTGTGGGGGAGGTACGCGAGGCATTACGTAAAATGAAAGGGGGTAAAGCAGCTGGAACTGATGGGATCATGACAGAAATGTTAAAAGTAGGGGGGGATATAGTGTTGGAGTGGTTGGTACTTTTGTTTAATAAATGTATGAAAGAGGGGAAGGTACCTAGGGATTGGCGGAGAGCATGTATAGTCCCTTTATATAAAGGGAAAGGGGACAAAAGAGATTGTAAAAATTATAGAGGAATAAGTTTATTGAGTATACCAGGAAAAGTGTATGGTAGGGTTATAATTGAAAGAATTAGAGGTAAGACAGAATGTAGGATTGCGGATGAGCAAGGAGGTTTCAGAGTGGGTAGGGGATGTGTAGATCAAGTGTTTACATTGAAGCATATATGTGAACAGTATTTAGATAAAGGTAGGGAAGTTTTTATTGCATTTATGGATTTAGAAAAGGCATATGATAGAGTGGATAGGGGAGCAATGTGGCAGATGTTGCAAGTATATGGAATAGGTGGTAAGTTACTAAATGCTGTAAAGAGTTTTTATGAGGATAGTGTTATTATTGAAAGAATTAAGAGTAAGACTGAGAATAGGATAGCAGATGAACAAGGGGCTTTAGGAAAGGTAGGGGGTGTGTGGACCAGGTGTTTACAGTGAAACATATAAGTGAACAATATTTAGATAAGGCTAAAGAGGTTTTTGTGGCATTTATGGATTTGGAAAAGGCGTATGACAGGGTGGATAGGGGGGCAATGTGGCAGATGTTGCAGGTGTATGGTGTAGGAGGTAGGTTACTGAAAGCAGGGAAGAGTTTTTATGAGGATAGTGAGGCTCAAGTTAGAGTATGTAGGAAAGAGGGAAATTATTTCCCAGTAAAAATAGGCCTTAGACAAGGATGTGTGATGTCATCGTGGTTGTTTAATATATTTATAGATGGGGTTGTAAGAGAAGTAAATTCGAGGGTCTTGGCAAGAGGCGTGGAGTTAAAAGATAAAGAATCACACAAAGTGGGAGTTGTCACAGTTGCTCTTTGCTGATGAAACTGTGCTCTTGGGAGATTCTGAAGAGAAGTTGCAGAGATTGGTGGATGAATTTGGTAGGGTGTGCAAAAGAAGAAAATTAAAAGTGAATACAGGAAAGAGTAAGGTTATGAGGATAACAAAAAGATTAGGTGATGAAAGATTGGATATCAGATTGGAGGGAGAGAGTATGGAGGAGGTGAATGTATTCAGATATTTGGGAGTGGACGTGTCAGCGGATGGGTCTATGAAAGATGAGGTGAATCATAGAATTGATGAGGGGAAAAGGGTGAGTGGTGCACTTAGGAGTCTGTGGAGACAAAGAACTTTGTCCTTGGAGGCAAAGAGGGGAATGTATGAGAGTATAGTTTTACCAATGCTCTTATATGGGTGTGAAGCATGGGTGATGAATGTTGCAGCGAGGAGAAGGCTGGAGGCAGTGGAGATGTCATGTCTGAGGGCAATGTGTGGTGTGAATAAAATGCAGAGAATTCGTAGTTTGGAAGTTAGGAGGAGGTGCGGGATTACCAAAACTGTTGTCCAGAGGGCTGAGGAAGGGTTGTTGAGGTGGTTCGGACATGTAGAGAGAATGGAGCGAAACAGAGTGACTTCAAGAGTGCATCAGTCTGTAGTGGAAGGAAGGCAGGGTAGGGGTCGGCCTAGGAAAGGTTGGCGGGAGGGGGTAAAGGAGGTTTTGTGTGCGAGGGGCTTGGACTTCCAGCAGGCATGCGTGGGCGTGTTTGATAGGAGTGAACGGAGACAAATGGTTTTTAATACTTGACGTGCTGTTGGAGTGTGAGCAAAGTAACATTTATGAAGGGGTTCAGGGAAACCGGCAGGCTGGACTCGAGTCCTGGAGATGGGAAGTACAGTGCCTGCACTCTGAAGGAGGGGTGTTAATGTTGCAGTTTAAACTAGTGTAAAGCACCCTTCTGGCAAGACAGTGATGGAGTGAATGATGGTGAAACTTTTTCTTTTTCGGGCCACCCTGCCTTGGTGGGAATCGGCCAGTGTGATAATAAATAATAATAAATAGTGAGGCTGAGGTTAGGGTGTGTAGAAGAGAGGGAGACTACTTCCCGGTAAAAGTAGGTCTTAGACAGGGATGTGTAATGTCACCATGGTTGTTTAATATATTTATAGATGGGGTTGTAAAAGAAGTAAATGCTAGGGTGTTCAGGAGAGGGGTGGGATTAAATTATTGGGAATCAAATTCAAAATGGGAATTAACACAGTTACTTTTTGCTGATGATACTGTGCTTATGGGAGATTCTAAAGAAAAATTGCAAAGGTTAGTGGATGAGTTTGGGAATGTGTGTAAAGGTAGAAAGTTGAAAGTGAACATAGAAAAGAGTAAGGTGATGAGGGTATCAAATGATTTAGATAAAGAAAAATTGGATATAAATTGGGGGAGGAGGAGTATGGAAGAAGTGAATGTTTTCAGATACTTGGGAGTTGGCGTGTCGGCGGATGGATTTATGAAGGATGAGGTTAATCATAGAATTGATGAGGGAAAAAAAGTGAGTGGTGCGTTGAGGTATATGTGGAGTCAAAAAACGTTATCTATGGAGGCAAAGAAGGGAATGTATGAAAGTATAGTAGTACCAACACTCTTATATGGGTGTGAAGCTTGGGTGGTAAATGCAGCAGCGAGGAGATGGTTGGAGGCAGTGGAGATGTTCTGTCTAAGGGCAATGTGTCGTGTAAATATTATGCAAAAAATTTGGAGTGTGGAAATTAGGAAAAGGTCTGGAGTTAATAAAAGCATTAGTCAGAGGGCAGAAGAGGGGTTGAGGTGGTTTGGTCATTTAGAGAGAATGGATCAAAGTAGAATGACATGGAAAGCATATAAATCTATAGGGGAAGGAAGGCGAGGTAGGGGTCGTCCTTGAAAGGGTTGGAGAGAGGGGATAAAGGAGGTTTTGTGGGCAAGGGGCTTGGACTTCCAGCAAGCGTGCGTGAGCGTGTTAGATAGGAGTGAATGGAGACGAATGGTACTTGGGACCTGACGATCTGTTGGAGTGTGAGCAGGGTAATATTTAGTGAAGGGATTCAGGGAAACCGGTTATTTTCATATAGTCGGACTTGAGTCCTGGAAATGGGAAGTACAATGCCTGCACTTTAAAGGAGGGGTTTGGGATATTGGCAGTTTGGAGGGATATGTTGTGTATCTTTATATGTGTATGCTTCTAGACTGTTGTATTCTGAGCACCTCTGCAAAAGCAGTGATAATGTGCGAGTGTGGTGAAAGTGTTGAATGATGATGAAAGTATTTTCTTTTTGGGGATTTTCTTTCTTTTTTGGGTCACCCTGCCTCGGTGGGAGACGGCCGACTTGTTGAAAAAAAAAAAAAAAATATATATATATATATATATATATATATATATATCCTAGGTAGTAGGTTGGTAGACAGCAACCACCCAGGGAGGTACTACCGTCCTGCCAAGTGAGTGTAAAACGTAAGCCTGTAATTGTTTTACACGATGGTAGGATTGCTGGTGTTTTTTCTGTCTCATAAACATGCAAGGTTTCAGGTACGTCTTGCTACTTCTGCTTACACTTAGGTCACACTACACATATATGTACAAGCATATGTATACACACCCCTCTGGGTTTTCTTCTATTTTCTTACTAGCTCTTGTTCTTGTTTATTTCCTCTTATCTCCATGGGGAAGTGGAACAGAATTCTTCCTCCGTAAGCTATGCGTGTTGTAAGAGGCGACTAAAATGCCAGGAGCAAGGGGCTAGTAACCCCTTCTCCTGTATATATTACTAAATGTGAAAGGAGAAACTTTTGTTTTTCCTTTTGGGCCACCCCGCCTCGGTGGGATACGGCTGGTGTGTTGAAAGAAAGAAAGATATATATATATATATTATATATTATATATATATGCATGCATGCTTGTACATGCATGTGTAGTGTGACGTAAGTAGAAGTAGCAAGATGCACCTGAACTCTTGCATGTTTACGAGACAAAAAGACACACCAGCAATCCTACCATCATGTGCAACAATTACAGGCTTTCGTTTTACACTCACTTGGTAGGATGGTAGTACCTCCCTGGGCGGTTGCTGTCTACCAACCTACTGCCTAGGAAAAATATTACTCATACTATAAAACAATAAAGGAAACCATTTTTTTTTTTTCAACAAACTGGCCATATTCCACCAAGGCAGGGTGGGATGCAGCAGAAGGGGTTACTAGCTCCTTGCTCCCGGCATTTTAGTCGCCTGTTACAACACACATGGTTTGTGGAGGAAGTCTTCTGTTCCACTTCCCCACGGAGATAAGAGGAAATAAACAAGAACAAGAACTAGAAAGAAAATGGAAGAAAACTCAGAGGGGTGTGTATATATATGCTTGTACGTGTATGTGTAGTGTGACCTAAGTGTAAGAAGCAGCAGCAAGATGTACCTGAAATCTTGCATGTAATGGATTAATTGGGGAAAGTAGGTGGCCAGTAATGGCAATCGCAGACAGAGCAGAGACTGTTTTGCTGTAATTCTAACAATAATTGACAATTCTGTAAGCAACTGACGTCTACCGTTTGTAAATCAACTGACCCAGCGGATTTTGTTCCATATTTCTAGTCTGTTATATCAAGGTCTGTTGTATGGATGGTTTACTGCATTTGCATTACCTTCTAATCACTACTCTATACTAATTCCTTTAACTTAGGAAATGGATACTGACTTCCATTTATGATATTTGCATTAGCTGTATCATGTTCATGTACCCTTGTATAAGTGATAATTTGAACCACAAAGTGAACAGCAGTGAAAACAAATAATTTTAAATTTATTATTTATTATTTTTTTTTACTTCAGTATGAAAATGTAGAACCATTATTATTATTATTATTATAATTAAAACTAAGCACTAAACCCACAAGGGTCATACAGCGCTGACATGTGGAGCCATTAAAATGCAAAGCAGGATCAAGCAGCTCTGATATGCTATTGAACTAGTTCAACTTTTGGGTTTTTGTCTCTGGATACCTGAGGAAACAAGACTGAGATTAAAATGACAAAATACTGTCCATTTAAACAAAATCAATAAGCAAAAGTTCAGTCATTAAATCAGCTTAATTAAACAACATGGGGATTTCTGCAGATTATTTCATCACCATATGTAATTAAACCTGAGTGAATTTATATGCAAAAATACTTACACAAACAATTTCACTGTCCTTTGCTCTTGAAATACTCAGTGACAACATCATGAGCCTGGGTTTCTTTACCATAGTCCTAAAACAAAAAAATGGTTCATTTTTATGTACTGTATATACTAGAGTATAGCTCTAGAATATACCTCTAGTATATGCTCTGTGCAAAAAGAAACAGTCTCCTAAGTTCAACCTAGCAAATACTATACAGGAAAAGCTAAAATAGTGTAAAACCAATTGAGCTATGTGCTGGAGCCCCTATATCAAAGTCAGTGAAGAGTACAGCTTGATCCAGGCAAAAACAAAGGTAGTATTTTAATCTAATAAGAATTAAGGAGCACTGCAATACACTTACTGACCAATGCTCGAAATAATGGATACAAATTAGATCATAGGAAAGCTCTGTTGTGGCAGGATAAGTGTAGATAAGTTTAACAAACTAAACAGTCTGGACAGATGCACGAGTGAGAATGGTTGGGTGAGAGCTAGATCTACACACTACACATGCATGTACACATTTATTTATACACACTCATCTGAGTTTTCTTTGATTTTATCTTAATAGTTCTTGGTCTTATTACTTTTCCTTTTATATCCATGGGGAAGTGGAATAAGAATCTTTCCTCCGTAAGCCATGCGTGTTGTAAAAGTCAACCAAAATGCTGGGAACAATGGGCTAGTAACCCCTTTTCCTGTAAAGATTACTAAAAAGAATAAGAAGTAGAAAATTGTCAAAGTGGGAAGTCTGAATGTGCGTGGATGTTGTGCAAATGATAAGAAAGAGATGATTGTGGATGTTATGAATGAGAAGAAGCTGGATGTCCTGGCTTTAAGTGAAACAAAGCTGAAGGGGGTGGGAGAGTTTCAATGGAGAGGAACAAATTAGGTCAGGGGTTTCAAATAGAGTTAGAGCTAAAGGAGTAGCAATAATGTTGAAGGATAAGCTAGGGCAGGAAAAGAGGGACTATAAATGTATTAATTCAAGGATTATGTGGAGTAAAATAAAGATTGGATGTGAAAAGTGGGTTATAGTTAGCGTGTATGCACCTGGAGAAGAGAGAAATGTAGAGGAGAGAGAGAGATTTTGGGAAATGTTGAGGGAATGCGTGGGGAGTTTTGAATCAAGTGTGAGAGTAATAGTGGTTGGGGATTTCAATGCTAAAGTGGGTAAAAATGTTATGGAGGGAGTAGTAGGTAAATTTGGGGTGCCAGGGGTAAATGTAAATGGGGAGCCTTTAATTGAGCTATGTGTGGAAAGAGATTTGGTAATAGGTAATACATATTTTATGAAAAAGAGGATAAATAAATATACAAGGTATGATGAAGCACATAATGAAAGTAGTTTGTTAGATTATGTATTGGTGGATAAAAGGTTGATGGGTAGGCTCCAGGATGTACATGTTTATAGAGGGGCAACTGATATATCAGATCATTATTTAGTTGTAGCTACAGTTAGAGTAAGAGGTAGATGGGGAAAGAGGAAGGTGGCAACAACAAGTAAGAGGGAGGTGAAAGTGTATAAACTAAGGGAGGAGGAAGTTCGGGTGAGATATAAGTGACTATTGGCAGAAACGTGGGCTAGTGCAAAGATGAGTAGTGGGGGGTTGAAGAGGGTTGGAATAGTTTTAAAAATGCAGTATTAGAATGTGGGGCAGAAGTTTGTGGTTATAGGAGGGTGGGGGCAGGAGGTAAGAGGAGTGATTGGTGGAATGATGAAGTAAAGGGTGTGATAAAAGAGAAAAAGTTAGCTTATGAGAGGTTTTTACAAAGCAGAAGTGTTATAAGAAGAGCAGAGTATATGGAGAGTAAAGGAATGGTGAAGAGAGTGGTGAGAGAGTGCAAAAGGAGAGCAGATCATAGAGTGGGAGAGGCACTGTCAAGAAATTTTAATGAAAATAAGAAAAAATTTTGGTGTTAAACAAGTTAAGAAAGCCTAGGGAAAGTATGGATTTGTCAGTTAAAAACAGAGTAGGGGAATTAGTAGATGGGGAGAGGGAGGTATTAGGTAGATGGCGAGAATATTTTGAGCAACTTTTAAATGTTAAGGAAGAAAGGGAGGCGGTAATTTCATGCACTGGCCAGGGAGGTATACTATCTTTTAGGAGGGAAGAAGAGCAGAATGTAAGCGTGGGGGAGGTACGTGAGGCATTACGTAGAATGAAAGGGGGTAAAGCAGCTAGAACTGATGGGATCATGACAGAAATGTTAAAAGCAGGGGGAGATACAGTGTTAGAGTGGTTGGTACTTTTACTTAATAAATGTATGAGAGAGAGGAAGGTACCTAGGGATTGGCAGAGAGCATGTATAGTCCCGTTATATAAAGGGAAAGGGGACAAGAGAGATTGTAAAAATTATAGAGGAATAAGTTTACTGAGTATACCAGGAAAAGTGTATGATAGGGTTATAATTGAAAGAATTAGAGGTAAGACAGAATGTAGGATTGCGGATGAGCAAGGAGGTTTCAGAGTGGGTAGGGGATGTGTAGATCAAGTGTTTACATTGAAGCATATATGTGAACAGTATTTAGATAAAGGTAGGGAAGTTTTTATTGCATTTATGGATTTAGAAAAGGCATATGATAGAGTGGATAGAGGAGCAATGTGGCAGATGTTGCAAGTATATGGAATAGGTGGTAAGTTACTAAATGCTGTAAAGAGTTTTTATGAGTATAGTAAGGCTCAGGTTAGGGTGTGTAGAAGAGAGGGAGACTACTTTCCGGTAAAAGTAGGTCTTAAACAGAGATGTGTAATGTCACCATGGTTGTTTAATATATTTATAGATGGGGTTGTAAAAGAAGTAAATGCTAGGGTGTACGGGAGAGGGGTGGGATTAAATTATGGGGAATCAAATTCAAAATGGGAATTGACACAGTTACTTTTTGCTGATGATACTGTGCTTATGGGAGATACTTGAGAGTTGACGTGTCGGCGGATGGATTTATGAAGGATGAGGTTAATCATAGAATTGATGAGGGAAAAAAGGTGAGTGGTGCGTTGAGGTATATGTGGAGTCAAAAATCGTTATCTATGGAGGCAAAGAAGGTAATGTATGAAAGTATATTAGTACCAACACTCTTATATGGGTGTGAAGCTTGGGTGGTAAATGCAGCAGCGAGGAGACGGTTGGAGGCAGTGTAGATGTCCTGTCTAAGGGCAATGTGTGGTGTAAATATTATGCAGAAAATTCGGAGTATAGAAATTAGGAAAAGGTGTGGAGTTAATAAAAGTATTAGTCAGAGGGCAAAAGAGGGGTTGTTGAGGTGGTTTGGTCATTTAGAGAGAATGGATCAAAGTAGAATGACATGGAAAGCACATAAATCTATAGGGGTTGTCCTCGAAAGGTTGGAGCGAGGGGGTAAAGGAGGTTTTGTGGGCGAGGGGCTTGGACTTCCAGCAAGCATGCGTGAGCATGTTAGATAGGAGTGAACGGAGACAAATGGTACTTGGGACCTGACGATCTGTTGGAGTGTGAGCAGGGTAATATTTAGTGAGGGATTCAGGGAAACCGGTTATTTTCATATAGTCGGACTTGAGTCCTGGAAATGGGAAGTACAATGCCTGCACTTTAAAGGAGGGGTTTTGGGATATTGGCAGTTTGGAGGGATATGTTGTGTATCTTTATACGTATATGCTTCTAAACTGTTGTATTCTGAGCACCTCTGCAAAAACAGTGATAATGTGTGAGTGTGGTGAAAGTGTTGAATGATGATGAAAGCATTTTCTTTTTGGGGATTTTCTTTTTTTTTTGGGTCATCCTGCCTCGGTGGGAGATGGCCGACTTGCTGAAAATAAATAAATAAATAAATAAATATATATATATATATATATATATATATATATATATATATATATATATATATATATATATATATATATATATATATATATATATATATATATATATATAAATATATATAAACCTGGTCTGTTAGTAGTTATAGATGAATGGAATCATCTATAACTAATCAGTTCCAGCTGCTTTACCTCCTTTCATTCTACGTAATGCCTCGCGTACCTCCCCCACACTTACATTCTGCTCTTCTTCACTCCTAAAAGATGGTATACCTCCCTGACCAGTGCATGAAATTACCGCCTCTCTTTCTTCCTTAACATTTAAAAGTTCCTCAAAATATTCTCGCCATCTACCTAATACCTCCATCTCCCCATCTACTAACTCCCCTACTCTGTTTTTAACTGACAAATCCATACTTTCCCTAGGCTTTCTAAACTTGTTTAACTCACTCCAAAATTTTTTCTTATTTTCATTAAAATTTCTTGACAGTGCCTCTCCCACTCTATCATCTGCTCTCCTTTTGCACTCTCTCACCAATCTCTTCACCTTTCTTTTACTCTCCATATACTCTGCTCTTCTTATAACACTTCTGCTTTGTAAAAACCTCTCATAAGCTACCCTTTTCTCTTTTATCACACCCTTTACTTCATCATTCCACCAATCACTCCTCTTTCCTCCTGCCCCCACCCTCCTATAACCACAGACTTCTGCCCCACATTCTAATACTGCCTTTTTAAAACTATTCCAACCCTCTTCAACCCCCCCACTACTCATCTTTGCACTAGCCCACCTTTCTGCCAATAGTCGCTTATATCTCACCCAAACTTCCTCCTCCCTTAGTTTATACACTTTCACCTCCCTCTTACTTGTTGTTGCCACCTTCCTCTTTTCCCATCTACCTCTTACTCTAACTGTAGCTACAACTAAATAATGATCCGATATATCAGTTGCCCCTCTATAAACATGTACATCCTGGAGCCTACCCATCAACCTTTTATCCACAATACATAATCTAATAAACTACTTTCATTACGTGCTACATCATACCTTGTACATTTATTTATCCTCTTTTTCATAAAATATGTATTTGTAGGTAGTAGGTTGGTAGGCAGCAACCACCCAGGGAAGTACTACCGTCCTGCCAGATGACTGTGAAACAGAAACCTGTAACTGTTTTGCATGATGGTAGGATTGCTGGTTTCTTTTTCTGTCTCATAAACACACTAGATAACAGGGATATCTTGCTACTCCAACTTACACTTTGGTCACACTTCACAGACACGCACATGCATACGTATATATATACATACATCTAGGTTTTTCTCCTTTTTCTAAATAGCTCTTGTTCTTATTTCTTCTATTGTCCATGGTGAAGTGGAAAAGAATCTTTCCTCTGTAAGGCATGCATGTCGTATGAGGCGACTAAAATGCCGGGAGCAATGGGCTAGTAACCCCTTCTCCTGTAGACATTTACTAAAAAAGAGAAGAAAAACTTTATAAAACTGGGATGCTTGAATGTGCGTGGATGTAGTGCGGATGATAAGGAACACATGATTGCTGATGTTATGAATGAAAAGAAGTTGGATGTCCTGGCCCTAAGCGAAACAAAGCTGAAGGGGGTAGGGGAATTTCGGTGGGGGAAAATAAATGGGATTAAATCTGGAGTATCTGAGAGAGTTAGAGCAAAGGAAGAGGTAGCAGTAATGTTGAAGGATCAGTTGTGGAAGGAGAAAAGAGAATATGAATGTGTAAATTCAAGAATTATGTGGATTTAAGTAAAGGTTGGATGCGAAAAGTGAGTCATAATAAGCGTGTATGCACCTGGATAAGAGAGGAATGTAGAGGAGAGAGAGAGATTTTGGGAGATGTTAAGTGAATGTATAGGAGCCTTTGAACCAAGTGAGAGAATAATAGTGGTAGGGGACCTGAATGCTAAAGTAGGAGAAACTTTTAGAGGGTGTGGTAGGTAAGTTTGGGGTGCCAGGTGTAAATGATAATGGGAGCCCTTTGATTGAACTTTGTATAGAAAGGGGTTTAGTTATAGGTAATACATATTTTAAGAAAAAGAGGATAAATAAGTATACAAGATATGATGTAAGGTGAAATGAGAGTAGTTTGTTGGATTATGTATTGGTAGATAAAAGACTGTTGAGTAGACTTCAGGATGTACATGTTTATAGAGGGGCCACAGATATATCAGATCACTTTCTAGTTGTAGCTACACAGAGTAAAAGGTAGATGGGATACAAGGAGAATAGAAGCATCAGGGAAGAGAGAGGTGAAGGTTTATAAACTAAAAGAGGATGCAGTTAGGGTAAGATATAAACAGCTATTGGAGGATAGATGGGCTAATGAGAGCATAGGCAATGGGGTCGAAGAGGTATGGGGTAGGTTTAAAAATGTAGTGTTAGAGTGTTCAGCAGAAGTTTGTGGTTACAGGAAGGTGGGTGTGGGAGGGAAGAGGAGCAATTGGTGGAATGATGATGTAAAGAGAGTAGTAAGGGAGAAAAAGTTAGCATATGAGAAGTTTTTACAAAGTAGAAGTGATGCAAGGAGGGAAGAGTATATGGAGAAAAAGAGAGAGGTTAAGAGAGTGGTGAAGCAATGTAAAAAGAGCAAATGAGAGAGTGGGTGAGATGTTATCAACAAATTTTGTTGAAAATAAGAAAAAGTTCTGGAGTGAGATTAACAAGTTAAGGAAGCCTAGAGAACAAATGGATTTGTCAGTTGAAAATAGGAGAGGAGAGTTATTAAATGGAGAGTTAGAGGTATTGGGAAGATGGAGGGAATATTTTGAGGAATTGTTAAATGTTGAAGATAGGGAAGCTGTGATTTTGTGTATAGGGCAAGGAGGAATAACATCTTGTAGGAGTGAGGAAGAGCCAGTTGTGAGTGTGGGGGAAGTTAGTGAGGCAGTAGGTAAAATGAAAGGGGGTAAGGCAGCTGGGATTGATGAGATAAAGATAGAAATGTTAAAAGCAGGTGGGGATACAGTTTTGGAGTGGTTGGTGCAATTATTTAATAAATGTATGGAAGAGGGTAAGGTACCTAGGGATTGGCAGAGAGCATGCATAGTTCCTTTGTATAAAGGCAAAGGGGACAAAAGAGAGTGCAAAAATTATAGGGGGATAAGTCTGTTGAGTATACCTGGTAAAGTGTATGATAGAGTTATTATTGAAAGAATTAAGAGTAAGACGGAGAATAGGATAGCAGATGAACAAGGAGGCTTTAGGAAAGGTAGGGGATGTGTGGACCAGGTGTTTACAGTGAAACATATAAGTGAACAGTATTTAGATAAGGCTAAAGAGGTCTTTGTGGCATTTATGGATTTGGAAAAGGCATATGACAGGGTGGATAGGGGGGCAATGTGGCAGATGTTGCAGGTGTATGGTGTAGGAGGTAGGTTACTGAAAGCAGGGAAGAGTTTTTATGAGGATAGTGAGGCTCAAGTTAGAGTATGTAGGAAAGAGGGAAATTATTTCCCAGTAAAAGTAGGTATTAGACAAGGATGTGTGATGTCACCGTGGTTGTTTAATATATTTATAGATGGGGTTGTAAGAGAAATAAATGTGAGGGTCTTGGCAAGAGGCGTGGAGTTAAAAGATAAAGAATCACACAAAGTGGGAGTTGTCACAGTTGCTCTTTGCTGATGAAACTGTGTTCTTGGGAGATTCTGAAGAGAAGTTGCAGAGATTGGTGGATGAATTTGGTAGGGTGTGCAAAAGAAGAAAATTAAAAGTGAATACAGGAAAGAGTAAGGTTATGAGGATAACAAAAAGTTTAGGTGATGAAAGATTGGATATCAGATTGGAGGGAGAGAGTATGGAGGAGGTGAATGTATTCAGATATTTGGGAGTGGACGTGTCAGCAGATGGGTCTATGAAAGATGAGGTGAATCATAGAATTGATGAGGGGAAAAGGGTGAGTGGTGCACTTAGGAGTCTGTGGAGATGTCATGTCTGAGGGCAATGTCTGAGGGCAATGTGTGGTGTGAATATAATGCAGAGAATTCGTAGTTTGGAATTTAGGAGGAGGTGCGGGATTACCAAAACTGTTGTCCAGAGGGCTGAGGAAGGGTTGTTCAGGTGGTTCGGACACGTAGAGAGAATGGAGCGAAACAGAGTGACTTCAAGAGTGTATCAGTCTGTAGTGGAAGGAAGGCGGGGTAGGAGTCGGCCTAGGAAAGGTTGGAGGGAGGGGGTAAAGGAGGTTTTGTGTGCGAGGGGCTTGGACTTCCAGCAGGCATGCGTGAGCGTGTTTGATAAGAGTGAATGGAGACAAATGGTTTTTAATACTTGACGTGCTGTTGGAGTGTGAGCAAAGTAACATTTATGAAGGGGTTCAGGGAAACCGGCAGGCCGGACTTGAGTCCTGGAGATGGGAAGTACAGTGCCTGCACTCTGAAGGAGGGGTGTTAATGTTGCAGTTTAAAAACTGTAGTGTAAAGCACCCTTCTGGGAAAACAGTGATGGAGTGAATGATGGTGAAAGTTCTTCTTTTTCGGGCCACCCTGCCTTGGTGGGAATCGGCCAGTGTGATAATAATAAAAAAAAAATGTATTGCTTATTACCAAATCTCTTTCTACACATAGCTCAATAAAAGGCTCCCCATTTACATTTACCCCTGGCACCCCAAATTTCCCTACTACTCCCTCCATAACATTTTTACCCACTTAGCATTGAAATCCCCAACCACCATTACTCTCACACTTGATTCAAAACTCCCCACGCATTCACTCAACATTTCCCAAAATCTCTCTCTCTCCTCTACAGTTCTCTCTTCTCCAGGTGCATACACGCTTATTATAACCCACTTTTCACATCCAATCTTTATTTTGCTCCACATAATCCTTGAATTAATACATTTATAGTCCCTCTTTTCCTGCCATAGCTTATGCTTCAACATTATTGCTACTCCTTTAGCTCTAACTCTATTTGAAACCCCTGACCTAATTTGTTCCTCTCCATTGAAACTCTCCCACCCCCTTCAGCTTTGTTTCACTTAAAGCCAGGACATCCAGCTTCTTCTCATTCATAACATCCACAATCATCTCTTTCTTATCATTTGCACAACATCCACGCATATTCAGACTTCCCACTTTGACAATTTTCTTCTTCTTATTCTTTTTAGTAATCTTTACAGGAAAAGGGGTTACTAGCCCATTGTTCCCGGCATTTTAGTTGACTTTTACAACACGCATGGCTTACGGAGGAAAGATTTTTATTCCACTTCCCCATGGATATAAAAGGAAAAGTAATAAGACCAAGAACTATTAAGATAAAATCAAAGAAAACTCAGATGAGTGTGTATAAATAAACGTGTACATGGATGTGTAGTGTGACCTAAGTGTAAGTAGAAGTAGCAAGACATACCTGTAATCTTGCATATTTATGAGACAGACAAAAGACACCAGCAATCCTACCATCATGTAAAACAATTACAGGCTTTCGTTTTACACTCACTTGGCAGGACGGTAGTACCTCCCTGGGTGGTTGCTGTCTACCAACCTACTACTATTTTTTTTTTTTTTTTTTTACATATTAAGGGTATAAAAAATCATGTTTTCTAACATTAAGGGTAATAAAAGTCATATTTTCTAGCATTACGAGTTGCATAAATCATACTATGAGGACTGAGAACTGGCTGCAATAATCTAACTCTTCAGCACCATGTAGCACAAATTTGTAGCCTTTACCTTTGCTAATATCTAAAATAAGAATAAAAATTACATTGAGGAATCTGTAGAGGATAGGTGGCAATAAAAGAAAGCCTTGCAATAATAGCCAGTACTTACAGTAACAACAAGACAAGAGCAGCCTACAATCTTGCGAGCCTTCCCTTCACGGTCAATCTTGCAGAGACCAGCCCATTCCCCCAACATTTTATTTGAGTCAACTTTCAGGAGCTTGATCTGATGCTCCTGGCAGAGAGCCTCAACAAGTTTTGAGTAACCAGGCTCATCACAGTTATTTGCTAACAAGCACAGAAGAGCCTTGCGCCTGTTACAGAAAAAAATCAAAGTCATTTTAAACGGTGTTTAAATGTCAACTAATGTCATGCTATTGATAATTATTAATACCATTAGTAAAGTATACCTATTTAGTGCCACTAGTGCTGTGTGACCACTGAATACCTTCAGGAGTTATGCTAATAACTTCTGGAATAAATGAGCAAGTTTCATATAAGGGCATATAGAACAGCCAATGTTATGCCCACAAAATGACGGAAATGGCATGGGTTCACTAGCTAATGGAATGAGTAAAAGACATCTTCCAATCTTGCAGTTTATTGTAAAAAAAGGTGTACACAAAGGAGCTGGGGCCACACATGTCTGCTTCATCATAGTACCAGATTTGATTGAGCTGCCAGTAGGCCAAAGCCTCAAGGTAAGCTTGGGGAATACAAGCCTACCACATATGGATCAACACAGCATTTCAACTACAAGGGCAAGAATGCTATGTCCAGCTGTAAGATTCTGCCAGACCAATGGTTATACACTGCTAACAGCTCAGCTCCACTGCAGCTGGGCAACCTCACATAGCAGCAGCAATGTTAATCATCAATACACAAGGAGCATGGGCTGCAACTTAAAACTAGTATATAGCTCAAGTTAAACAATTCAAGTCAGACACACAGTCAAGTAATGCAAAAAGTATTCAACACAGATACATAATCAACAATAAATCAATCCTAAATGACTCGATAATTGACTGGCAAATCTTTCGACAAATTCTAGATGAAAATATTTACAAAAGGAAAGTGAAAAGAAGGCGACTACAATCTGTCGAAATCCAGAGTTTGTGGAAGACAAGACACTGAGTCTTGTCTTTATGTCTTTACACTGCCATATGAAAAATTAAAATACAGCACTACACAGAAAAACTAAATTATTAAGCCTGCAAGAGCAGGGTACTAAACAATGGTTATTACAAGGGCTATGGCTAGATGTGGGGCCACAGTCTAATTGTGTTGTACTTATTTATAGCTACATACATTGATATATACAGTATACAAGAAATTGTTTCATCTTTCAAAGGATACTTAAAATTGTTAATATACAAAGAAATTCTAAATATATTACACAAGTGGCATAAGCAGAGTAAGCATCAGATGGAACACTGGCACTCAAAGATGCTACGTCCAAGTCTGTGATAACAGATACAACGTTCTTTGGTCTCAGGGTCATTAGTCATCTAGAAATGAGAACATACTGACAAACAATACAGCCGCATGGAACACTGCATGGGTACAGTCACAAAAGCAACGTAGGACAGCAGACAATCACAAAGCAATGCAAGGTGGCACATAGTCACACAGAGTATCAAGTATGGCAGGGCTCAAAAATTGTGCTACAACACATTCTTAAGCCTGCAAGTTACCTTCAACAACTACATGGTCACCTAAAACATTGAAGCACAACATTTGACACTCAAATGAGTTACTAGTCACTAAAGAGGATGTCCTCCTGCAGGCAACGTGTGACAATCACAGGAAAAGGCATCACGAATTCAAGTAGCCTCTTTCCGACAGGCTATCCCCTGTAGAGTAACTACTTGAATTAGCAGCCATTAAAGGACAGGTCGACCAGAACCTCGGTCTGTCTTGAGTGTCTGCCAACACCTGAGGCATCCTCAAAAATTCCTACAGAAACAAGCTGTAACATCAGGTCTCCAGATGGGTAACAAAACATCACCAGTGCCTGTCATTGGATAATGCTACTGGCAAAACGTACAGGTCTGCATGTCCCAAGAGCTCAACCACCAATTTCATCATTACCAATATTTCTGGGAGCTTGGGGCAAATAGCCTGATCGAAGCATCCCATAGTCTCAGGTCTAGATAGATGGAGTACACACACACATTCACAAACCAAGTGCCTAGGGCACTTGGTTTGTTGCATTGTGACCAAGTGTCCTAGGCATTTGGTTACAGTGCAATAAAAGAAGCACTTATTGTACAGGCTGCCAACAGATGGGTAACATATACACTTATAAACTAAAATAAACATTTGAGAAGCAACTGGGGAAATACTACACCTAGAATGTAGGCAATCAGTGATTGCACAAGACCCAATAGAATAGTAGTCTATTCCTCTTACTCAAAAAAGTACATATAGTACTTACAAGTAGAGAACAAGGTCTCTAAAAAATGAAACTGACAAATTCACAATCCTAAAAAAAATAATAAAACACAATCCATAGTAAAACAGTGATATCTAATTCACACAAGAGAAAAACACAAGTGACATGAAGGTGACTTCCCAAGCACAGTTATACAAATAGATCCAGGAAAATTAAAGTTGCCAGTGGTTGTCACAACACTCAGCTTGTAACTTATGCAAAACAGCTAACAAATAGCATTAGAAACAACAACAAAAAAGAAATAAAACTTGTACAGGTAACAGGGGAAAAAAAATAGTGTAATCCTGGAAGTCCTACAATTAATCAAGGAAAGAAAGAAAAAAAAAAAGAGGGGGGGGGAGTGCAATATCAGCACTAGTCAAAAGCAAGGCTTAATTGCAGAATATTTTCCATAAATTTACAAGACACACTGAAGAACTGGGCGTGTAATATCAGTACAGGGTATCATGGAAGAGGTACACAAGTATCTTCAAGAATAATAATAATAATAATAATAATGTAATAATAGGACTGTAGCAGGTAAAACAAAAATTAAATAAAAGCTGGAAGTGAAACAACAGTCTTAAAAATACAAACTAAAAAAAGACATAGTAAACTATAAAACAAAAAAGTATAGTTATCAAACAACAGCATCAGTAATAGTGAAAATAGCACTAAACGATGTCACTTAACAGCATCAAGAAATGAAATGCACAATGGTGCTCAAGCAGTGCCCTTGAAAAATTAAGTCACAGAGCACAGTTCTAGATAAGGTTAGAGCGCAACTGCAAAATAAATACACATATCAGCACTGAGTGTAACCCTAGGTAGAGAAAAAAATCACCAAACAGTGCCAAATATAAGTGTCTGTACTGTGGAATGCAAAAAAATAACAAAAACAATACTTGTGAGGGAAAAGGTACACTAAAACTAGGGACAGTTAGATAGCATCAATAAGGGAAGCACAGTACACAGCATTACTAACAATTTTCTTATAGTATGCACACTCACCACACAGACCCATTCTCTTATGTCTAAGCCAAAATTTACAGCTCACAGCATATCTGAAGATGGACACTAACCCCAACAATGTGTATCTACATTGGAGACAGTGAAAAGGTTAAGAAAGAGGTCCTGAGGGAGCTTGTATAGATTATAATTTCTCTCTTTTCCTTACACAGTCCACATCACTGAACATCAAGATTCAGCCAAGTAATTCTAAATGTACTGACATGATGAGTAGAAAGTGAATCTCTAACCTAAAAATATATAAAATTTCACAAATTTTAATATTTTATTACTTGTCTAAAGCCTTCACAGCTTCATGGAGTCCACGAGCAAGACCATCAGCCATAAGAGCCTGCTTTAGCACTTCCTGGACTGCAGTATTCAGGTCCATGGGGCCACCAACTGCCATGGGAACACTAATATCTCTGAAAAGTAAAGTACTGTAGTGGTAAATTATACAGTAAAAATTTTAAAATCAATCAAAACAATCCACAATCTGAATACAGTGAACAGTAAATTTAACAGATTAATAGGGAAAGTAGGTGGCCAGAAATGGCACTTGTGGTGGATTGAGATGAGATTGTTTTGAAATGATCCTAGCAATAATGGACAATTCTGTGAACAATGAACATTGTCGATTGTTTCCAAAGTGAGGTCTATTAGATAGAGGGTTTACTGTATGTACCTTTGTATCAATATAATACTGTAATGTAACACTAATCCTCTGCTTTCAATGTTTATTATGCTAATTGCCGTAGTGCTAGGAATAAGATGGACGAGTTGAGATTAGTTGCTAGTGTAGGTAACATTGATGTATTTGCCTTAACTGAGACGTGGTTTAATTCAAAAAGTCGGGACATGCCTGCGGACTGTCATATTCAGGGTTTTTAATTGTTCCAAGAATATAGAAGTATTGGGAGGGGGGGTGGGGTGGCTGTTGCATAAAAACGGGTATTAAGTCTGAAGTAACACATACAGAGTCTGTTTGGATAGAATTTTCAGAGGGGCATGAAAAACTGATTTTAGGAGTGATATACCGTCCCCCTAACTACTATGGGAGGAAATTGTTAAGGCCACAAGGCACGATAATGTAGTAATTCTAGGAGACTTTAACTTTAGTATGTTGATTGGAATTTCTTGACTGGGAATTTAGAATCGTACGACTTCTTAGAAGTATTTCAGGATTGTTTTTTGAAGCAGTTTGTGACAGAACCTACAAGGGGAAATAACCTGCTTGACTTAGTTATGGCAAACAATGAATCCCTTGTTAATAATTTAGAAATTTCAGAGGAACTGGGTGCTAGCGACCACAAATCAATTACATTTAGTTGAATGGAAGTACGATAGTAGCGATAACTCACAGTCCCAGATTTTCGCTTAGCAGATTACGATGGGCTTAAAGAACACTTATCAAAACGTTCAATATGACAGTTTTCTGAACACTATACATGCTGCTCATATCCCATATAAAGAAATTAGATCAAATAGAAATGACCCAAAATGGATGAATAATAGGCTCAAATATCTTAGGGCATAAGAAAGGAATTTATAGGCGTATCAAAAGAGGTGAGGGTCATCTTATGAATCAGTATATTGACATTAAGAGGGACATTAAAAAGGGGATAAGAAAAGCTAAAAGGGACTATGAAATTAAAGTTGCTAGGGATTCTAAAACTAACCCAAAAAGTTTTTTCCAGGTCTATAGAACAAAAGTTAGAGATAAGATAGGTCCCCTTAAAAATAACTATGGGCACCTGACAATGAGAATGAAATGTGCTTGATTTTAAATAATTATTTTCTCTCAACACAGGAAGACACTAACAATATTCCAGTAATTAATTTTTACAGTGGGCTAGAAGAAGATTTATGTAACATCACAGTCACTAGTGAGATAAGATAGACAGACTGAAGCAAAATAAGTCGCCGGGTCCTGATAGGTTTTTTCAAGGGTTCTTAAGGAATGCAAAATGGAACTCTGTGAACCATTAACTAATATTTTTAATTTATCTCTTCAAACAGTGTAGCTGATATGTGGAAGATGGCTAATGTAACTCCTATTTTTAAAACAGGGGACAAGTCGTTACCGTCAAATTACCTCCCAATAAGCCTGACCTCAATTGTAGGCAAATTACTAGAGTCAATTATAGCTGAGATTATAAGAAGCCATCTCGATAAGCATTTGAAATGTACTCAATGGAGAGGCAACTACTTTCTTCAGTAAAGCTTTTGAGGCTGTTGACCACAATAAAGAATTTGATATTATTTACTTAGATTTTAGTAAGGCATAGAGTTCCGCACCATAGACTGTTAAAGAAAGTGGCAGCCCATGGCATTGGGGGAAAAGTGCTCTCGTGGATCGAGTCATGGCTCACTGATAGGAAGGAGAGAGTGTCCATAAATGGGGTTAAATCCGAGTGGGGATCTGTAACAAGTGGCGTTCCACAGGGACCGTTGTTGTTTATAATATATATCAATGATCTTGATGAGGGAATTACTAGTGATATGAGCAAATTCGCCGATGACACAAAGATAGGTAGGATAATTGATTCAAACGTAGATGTTATGGAACTTCAGGAGGACTTAAACAAACTCTATTCTTGGTCAGAAAAGTGGCAGATGCAGTTCAATGTAGATAAGTGCAAGGTTCAAGCTTGGGAGTGCCCATAACCCTAGTACTTATAAATTAAATGATGTAGAACTTAGCCATACAGATTGCGAAAAGGACTTGGGGGTTATGGTGAGCAGCAACCTTAAACCAAGACAGCAATGCCTAAGCGTACGTAATAAGGACATAATTATTTAGGAATGGCTCTTATAGTTTTTGGGCCTGTTCAAGCATTTACTCTTTTCACTACTGATATTTAGAAGGAAGCTATATATACAGTGTATATATACGTAATTTAGTGTACATGTTCAAAACTGATGCCCCATAAATTCAGAGGGGCATAAACTTTCCCAAATCAAATGACTTAAAATTATAAACAAGAAATCACAAAAACATCATTCATAGCAGTTTATGTTAACTTATAAGCAATTACGAGAAGTATCTGAGAATAAACAAATTACGATCATCTCACCCTTCCACGTCAGACATTCTGAACTACAGGACGTCCTCCTGAAAAACAAGTAATAATTTCTTAAAACCAATGTACACTAAATATTTTTAATGGTTGACAACATTTTTTTATTAAATTATATTTTTCTAAAAAAAGACACTATAGCAGTGCAAATATTTTATTGAGGATAACATTTCACCTAGAAATCAAGCTTTTATCAAGTCTAAAAAGAGCAATGGGTAAAGAAATACACATATAGGCAAAGCAATGATGTTGGAAGAGGTGCAGGCATCATCTATCAGGTTGGGTATCATAGTCTGCCAAGTAAGCATTTGAGCTGAAAATTCCCTACTTCTCTCCTCTGAAATAATAAGTTCAGCTCTAGACTAATCCATTGTGGGGGGTGATAAGATTTGCAATGGTTAACACTGGGAAACACATTCACCATCATTCATTCAGCTGCTGTCTGCCAGAAGTGTGCTGACATCACATTCAGATTGCCCTCTGATTACAACATCCACACCCATCCTTCGGAGTGCTGGCACTACCTCTGCCACCCCTAGAACTTGTCCAGCCTAGCTTTCCTGAATCCGTTCATAAATGTTACCTCTGATACACTCCAACAGTACGCCTATTAAAAACTCTCTCTCCATTTCCTCCTATCTAACAAACAACACAGGCCTGCTGGATGCTAAAGCCCAAAAACCTAAAATCATAATTCAAGTTTATTCTCTATAAGGGTTACAGTGTGGGGTTTACAGGTTTTGGATAATGTGTGGTTTACATGTTATAAAATACTAATTACAGAGGGGGCCTAGCCTGGCTAGGCATTTCGAGCAGACTTAGATTAATTCTTAACATTAAATCCTTACAGATTATGGTACTGCATACTTTCCCAGCAAACTCAACTCACAAGTAAAGGACTGGAGATTAGAGTTTAGTCCCGGATAAATTGAAATGTTGACAATATTCCTTTACACCTGCTCTCCCCGTTTATCTACCAATAAGTACCTAGGTACCCCAGTGTCCCGTGGCCTGGTTGGCAACGCTCTCGCCTCGCAGTGTCCTTGGTTCAATCACCGGCCGGGGGGACACATTGGGTGCGTTTCCTTTCACCTGATGTGTAAGGAAACACACCCAATAAGCTTTAATAATGAGTTAAAATATTTAAATATTTCTATATGGGACAAAGTGTTTGTATTAGAGCTCCAAACTTTAATATTACTCATATTTGACAGTAAATTATCACTTTACCGTCTTAAAACTACCTTAAAACCCTAATCTACCACATTAAGTACTATTCAGAGCACTCAAAAGTAGAGAAGCCAGGGAAAAAACTAACTTCAATAGTTATAAGTAAGGAACTTACGACCACTTTTCTTTTTTCTTCCTTTGTTTAAGGTTTACAGGGCCTTCAGAGCTTATGCCGTCCTGAGACCAGTTTCCCAGGTATGTTGAAGGTGCTGCTGCCATTTTACAGAATTCATTACCTTTGTAACTTGTGAGCTCATTACCTTTGTACCTAGTTCAGCTATCAAAACTTTGGGGGCCCAGTCCCTGGACCCATTACATACCTCTGTAATCTGTAAATACCTTTGTAACTTGTCATGATTGTGACCAGACCTACCTGGAGTTCATTACCTTTGTAAATTGTGAGTTCATTACCTCTGTAACTTGTTCAGCTATCAAAACTTTGGAGTCCAGTCCCTGGACCAATTATGTACCTCTGTAATCTTTTGACTACCGCCCACAGGATGGGTATGGGGTGCATAATAAACATATTAAACTAACTAACTAACTCAGATTCAGATCCTTTATTTCTATGTAAAGATTACAATGTGGGGTTTACATATTATAAAATATAATAATAATAATAATTATAAAGAAGGCCATTAGTATGCCTAGGTATGCCTAGGCTTTTCGGACAGTCAAATACTAGTAAGTAAGTAAGTAAATAAGTAAGTTTATTCAGGTATACACAAATACAGTTACATAGATTATCAAACATAGCAGCATATGTGTAGACAACCTAGGATAACCCAAAAAAGTCAGACAGAGTGACTTATTTCCATTGGGGTCCTTTTACCTTATTATTATAATATAGAAGTTATAATATTTTCTTATTATTCTATAATGAAGATAACATCTTATTTTTTTTTTTCAACAAGTCGGCCGTCTCCCACGGAGGCAGGGTGACCCAAAAAAGAAAGAAAATCCCCAAAAAGAAAATACTTTCATCATTCAACACTTTCACCACACTCGCACATTATCACTGTTTTTGCAGAGGTGCTCAGAATACAACAGTCTAGAAGCATACACATATAAAGATACACAACATATCCCTCCAAACTGCCAATATCCCAAACCCCTCCTTTAAAGTGCAGGCATTGTACTTCCCATTTCCAGGACTCAAGTCCGACTATATGAAAATAACCGGTTTCCCTGAATCCCTTCACTAAATATTACCCTGCTCACACTCCAACAGATCGTCAGGTCCCAAGTATCATTCGTCTCCATTCACTCCTATCTAACACGCTCACGCACGCTTGCTGGAAGTCCAAGCCCCTTACCCACAAAACCTCCTTTACCCCCTCTCTCCAACCCTTTCGAGGACGACCCCTACCCCGCCTTCCTTCCCCTATAGATTTATATGCTTTCCATGTCATTCTACTTTGATCCATTCTCTCTAAATGACCAAACCACCTCAACAACCCCTCTTCTGCCCTCTGACTAATACTTTTATTAACTCCACACCTTCTCCTAATTTCCACACTCCGAATTTTCTGCATAATATTTACACCACACATTGCCCTTAAACAGGACATCTCCACTGCCTCCAACCGTCTCCTCGCTGCTGCATTTACCACCCAAGCTTCACACCCATATAAGAGTGTTGGTACTACTATACTTTCATACATTCCCTTCTTTGCCTCCAGAGATAACGTTTTTTGACTCCACATATACCTCAACGCACCACTCACCTTTTTTCCCTCATCAATTCTATGATTAATCTCATCCTTCATAAATCCATCCGCCGACACGTCAACTCCCAAGTATCTGAAAACATTCACTTCTTCCATACTCCTCCTCCCCAATTTGATATCCAATTTTTCTTTATCTAAATCATTTGACACCCTCATCACCTTACTCTTTTCTATGTTCACTTTCAACTTTCTACCTTTACACACATTCCCAAACTCATCCACTAACCTTTGCAATTTTTCTTTAGAATCTCCCATAAGCACAGTATCATCAGCAAAAAGTAACTGTGTCAATTCCCATTTTGAATTTGATTCCCCATAATTTAATCCCACCCCTCTCCCAAACACCCTAGCATTTACTTCCTTTACAACCCCATCTATAAATATATTAAACAACCATGGTGACATTACACATCCCTGTCTAAGACCTACTTTTACCGGGAAGTAGTCTCCCTCTCTTCTACACACCCTAACCTGAGCCTCACTATCCTCATAAAAACTCTTTACAGCATTTAATAACTTACCACCTATTCCATATACTTGCAACATCTGCCACATTGCTCCTCTATCCACTCTATCATATGCCTTTTCTAAATCCATAAATGCAATAAAAACTTTCCTATCTTTATCTAAATACTGTTCACATATATGCTTCAATGTAAACACCTGATCTACACATCCTCTACCCACTCTAAAACCTCCTTGCTCATCCGCAATCCTACATTCTGTCTTACCTCTAATTCTTTCAATTATAACCCTACCGTACACTTTTCCTGGTATACTCAGTAAGCTTATTCCTCTATAATTTTTACAGTCTCTTTTGTCCCCTTTCCCTTTATATAAAGGGACTATACATGCTCTCTGCCAATCCCTAGGTACCTTCCCCTCTTTCATACATTAAACAAAAGTACCAACCACTCCAACACTATATCCCCCCCTGCTTTTAACATTTCTGTCATGATCCCATCAGTTCCAGCTGCTTTACCCCCTTTCATTTTACGTAATGCCTCACGTACCTCCCCCACACTTACATTCTGCTCTTCTTCACTCCTAAAAGATGGTATACCTCCCTGACCAGTGCATGAAATTACTGCCTCTGTTTCTTCCTTAACATTTAAAAGTTCCTCAAAATATTCTCGCCATCTACCCAATACCTCCATCTCCACATCTACTAACTCCCCTACTCTGTTTTTAACTGACAAATCCATATTTTCCCTAGGCTTTCTTAACTTGTTTAACTCACTCCAAATTTTTTTCTTATTTTCATTAAAATTTCTTGACAGTGCCTCTCCCACTCTATCATCTGCTCTCCTTTTGCACTCTCTCACCACTCTCTTTACCTTTCTTTTACTCTCCATATACTCTGCTCTTCTTATAACACTTCTGCTTTGTAAAAACCTCTCATAAGCTACCTTTTTCTCTTTTATCACACCCTTTACTTCATCATTCCACCAATCACTCCTCTTTCCTCCTGCCCCCACCCTCCTATAACCACAAACTTCTGCCCCACATTCTAATACTGCATTTTTAAAACTATTCCAACCCTCTTCAACCCCCCCACTACTCATCTTTGCACTAGCCCACCTTTCTGCCAATAGTCGCTTATATCTCACCCGAACTTCCTCCTCCCTTAGTTTATACACTTTCACCTCCCTCTTACTTGTTGTTGCCACCTTCCTCTTTTCCCATCTACCTCTTACTCTAACTGTAGCTACAACTAAATAATGATCCGATATATCAGTTGCCCCTCTATAAACATGTACATCCTGGAGCCTACCCATCAACCTTTTATCCACCAATACATAATCTAATAAACTACTTTCATTACGTGCTACATCATACCTTGTATATTTATTTATCCTCTTTTTCATAAAATATGTATTACTTATTACCAAATTTCTTTCTACACATAGCTCAATTAAAGGCTCCCCATTTACATTTACCCCTGGCACCCCAAATTTACCTACTACTCCTTCCATAACATTTTTACCCACTTTAGCATTGAAATCCCCAACCACCATTACTCAGACATGTATGCGTGGAGCCCCAGACCGACAAAATGAGACTAGTCACGAGGGAGCATTCACCAAATTCAACTTCAATAACAAAAACATAAAGTGGGACCAAGTAAACCAAGTCCTAACCGATATAAGCTGGGAAGATATACTAAGCAACACAGACCCAAACTTATGCCTAGAACAGATTAACTCGGTGGCACTCGATGTATGCACAAGGCTTATTCCTCTAAGAAAAAGGAGGAGTAGATGTAAAATAGAAAGAGACAGGCGCTCCCTTTACAGGCGACGGAAAAGAATAACAGAGCGGCTAAAAGAGGTCAATATATCTGAAATGCGCAGGGAGACACTGGTCAGAGAAATAGCAAGCATCGAACTTAAGCTAAAAGAATCCTTTAGGAGTCAGGAATCGCGGGAAGAACTAAAAGCCATAAATGAAATCGAAAGAAACCCAAAGTATTTCTTCTCCTATGCCAAATCAAAATCGAGAACAACGTCCAGTATTGGGCCCCTACTTAAACAAGATGGGTCCTACACAGATGACAGCAAGGAAATGAGTGAGCTACTCAAGTCCCAATATGACTCAGTTTTTAGCAAGCCGCTAACCAGACTGAGAGTCGAAGATCAAAATGAATTTTTTATGAGAGAGCCACAAAATTTGATTAACACAAGCCTATCCGATGTTATCCTGACGCCAAATGACTTCGAACAGGCGATAAATGACATGCCCATGCACTCTGCCCCAGGGCCAGACTCATGGAACTCTGTGTTCATCAAGAACTGCAAGAAGCCCCTATCACGAGCCTTTTCCATCCTATGGAGAGGGAGCATGGACACGGGGGTCGTCCCACAGTTACTAAAAACAACAGACATAGCCCCACTCCACAAAGGGGGCAGTAAAGCAACAGCAAAGAACTACAGACCAATAGCACTAACATCCCATATCATAAAAATCTTTGAAAGGGTCCTAAGAAGCAAGATCACCATGCATCTAGAAACCCATCAGTTACACAACCCAGGGCAACATGGGTTTAGAACAGGTCGCTCCTGTCTGTCTCAACTATTGGACCACTACGACAAGGTCCTAAATGCACTAGAAGACAAAAAGAATGCAGATGTAATATATACAGACTTTGCAAAAGCCTTCGACAAGTGTGACCATGGCGTAATAGCGCACAAAATGCGTGCTAAAGGAATAACAGGAAAAGTCGGTCGATGGATCTATAATTTCCTCACTAACAGAACACAGAGAGTAGTCGTCAACAGAGTAAAGTCCGAGGCAGCTACGGTGAAAAGCTCTGTTCCACAAGGCACAGTACTCGCTCCCATCTTGTTCCTCATCCTTATATCCGACATAGACAAGGATGTCAGCCACAGCACCGTGTCTTCCTTTGCAGATGACACCCGAATCTGCATGACAGTGTCTTCCATTGCAGACACTGCAAAGCTCCAGGCAGACATCAACCAAATCTTTCAGTGGGCTGCAGAAAACAATATGAAGTTCAACGATGAGAAATTTCAATTACTCAGATATGGTAAACATGAGGAAATTAAATCGTCATCAGAGTACAAAACAAATTCTGGCCACAAAATAGAGCGAAACACCAACGTCAAAGACCTGGGAGTGATCATGTCGGAGGATCTCACCTTCAAGGACCATAACATTGTATCAATCGCATCTGCTAGAAAAATGACAGGATGGATAATGAGAACCTTCAAAACTAGGGAGGCCAAGCCCATGATGACACTCTTCAGGTCACTTGTTCTATCTAGGCTGGAATATTGCTGCACACTAACAGCACCTTTCAAGGCAGGTGAAATTGCCGACCTAGAAAATGTACAGAGAACTTTCACGGCACGCATAACGGAGATAAAACACCTCAATTATTGGGAGCGCTTGAGGTTCCTAAACCTGTATTCCCTGGAACGCAGGAGGGAGAGATACATGATTATATACACCTGGAAAATCCTAGAGGGACTAGTACCGAACTTGCACACGAAAATCACTCATTACGAAAGCAAAAGACTTGGCAGACGATGCACCATCCCCCCAATGAAAAGCAGGGGTGTCACTAGCACGTTAAGAGACCATACAATAAGTGTCAGGGGCCCGAGACTGTTCAACTGCCTCCCAGCACACATAAGGGGGATTACCAACAGACCCCTGGCAGTCTTCAAGCTGGCACTGGACAAGCACCTAAAGTCAGTTCCGGATCAGCCGGGCTGTAGCTCGTATGTTGGTTTGCCTCTCCACTGAAACTCTCCCACCCCCTTCAGCTTTGTTTCACTTAAAGCCAGGACATCCAGCTTCTTCTCATTCATAACATCCACAATCATCTCTTTCTTATCATCTGCACAACATCCACGCACATTCAGACTTCCCACTTTGACAATTTTCTTCTTATTCTTTTTAGTAATCTTTACAGGAAAAGGGGTTACTAGCCCATTGTTCCCGGCATTTTAGTTGACTATTACAACACGCATGGCTTACGGAGGAAAGATTCTTATTCCACTTCCCCATGGATATAAAAGGAAAATTAATACTAAAAAGACTATCTACTACACGAGGGTCATTAAGACTATCTACAATACGAGGGTCATTACTAGGAATAAGGTAAAAATTACATGAATGTTAGCTAAAAAATAGAAAATCATTCCCCTCCCTTTCTGTAGCTACATTCATCAGACACCTTTTGGCACTCTTCTTGAACTGGTTCATGCTATGACTGGCATGACACAGCTTATGGAGCATACTGATATCAAAGTACGTAATTGTAGTGATTAACTAGATTTACAAAAGTGAGGTGGTTCAAAACAACTAAGAAATTAACAAATTGTACATCTAGTAATGGAAATGGTCTCGTCTTAGCACGATACATAATAATATAATAATATCTTTATTTCTACAAGTACATATATATGGTATACAGACCATAGCTGACATCAGTGAAATACTACTTTTTTTTCAAATTCCTTCTGCTCTGAACACAAGAAAGGAATATAGAATAAGAATGAACCTACATAAATTTAGAAATCTCATATGCAAACCACTACACTAATCAGCACAGGTCTATTGATACATCCCTCTCTTTATGAGAATACATTCAAATTTTTTCCAATAAATTGCTTGAGTACAAAACAAATTCTGGCCACAAAATAGAGCGAAACACCAACGTCAAAGACCTGGGAGTGATCATGTCGGAGGATCTCACCTTCAAGGACCATAACATTGTATCAATCGCATCTGCTAGAAAAATGACAGGATGGATAATGAGAACCTTCAAAACTATGGAGGCCAAGCCCATGATGACACTCTTCAGGTCACTTGTTCTATCTAGGCTGGAGTATTGCTGCACACTAACAGCACCTTTCAAGGCAGGTGAAATTGCCGACCTAGAAAATGTACAGAGAACTTTCACGGCGCGCATAACGGAGATAAAACACCTCAACTACTGGGAGCGCTTGAGGTTCCTAAACCTGTATTCCCTGGAACGCAGGAGGGAGAGATACATGATTATATACACCTGGAAAATCCTAGAGGGACTAGTACAGAACTCGCACACGAAAATCACTCACTACGAAAGCAAAAGACTTGGCAGACAATGCACCATCCCCCAATGAAAAGCAGGGGTGTCACTAGCACGTTAAAAGACCATACAATAAGTGTCAGGGGCCCGAGACTGTTCAACTGCCTCCCAGCACACATAAGGGGGATTACCAACAGACCCCTGGCAGTCTTCAAGCTGGCACTGGACAAGCACCTAAAGTCAGTTCATGATCAGCCGGGCTGTGGCTCGTACGTTGGTTTGCGTGCAGCCAGCAGCAACAGCCTGGTTGATCAGGCTCTGATCCACCAGGAGGCCTGGTCACAGACCGGGCCGCGGGGGCGTTGACCCCCAGAACTCTCTCCAGGTAAACTCCAGGTATACTGTTCTTCTCTTGAGAGAAGAAAAGTCCAAGGGTACTAACTCTCTGGCAGACTGAGGAAAGAAACGAGGGGCATAGATGGAGCCCTCGGGAAATACGGACCAGATGTGTGCCAAGTTCAATGGCAACGTCGAGAGGGTTTGCTACATCAACACCAGCGAACCGTAGAACAGGAGCCGGGTCAGGAGAGTATTTACCACTCAATTTCCTCACTTTTTTCCAGACTGCACTCATAGAAGAAGCAGAGGTGATGGTGGAAACATAGTCTTGCCAACAAGTGCGTTTAGCTTCACTGATGACACGGCAAGCGATCGCACACTTCTGCTTAAAATCAAGAAGTCTCTCAGCGGTTCTATTGTACCGGTACCTGCCCCTTGCAGCACGTTTCAAATGTACTGCACGAGCACAAGCAGAAGACCAACAAGGCACGCACTTCTGAGAATGCCTGCTTGAGGTTTGGGGTATAGAATGAGAAGCTGCGGTATAAACTGACGTCAAGAAGATGTGTAGGAGCTCATCAATGGAGGATGAAGAAGGAACCTCATTAAAAGCAGTGAGGTGTGAGTAAAGATCCCAATTTGCCCGATCAAATTGCCAGCGAGGGCTATGGAAAGGTGGTGAATAGGAAGGAGAAGCAAGAATGATCGGAAAATGATCGGAAAATGATCGCTGTCATGTAAGTCCGGTAGAACAGACCAGGTGAAGTCTAGTGCAGTGGAGGAAGAGCAGACTGATAGATCGATGCAAGAGAGAGTATGAGTACGAGGATCAAAATGGGTGGGAGTACCCGTATTTAAAACATGGAGGGGGTGAGAGGCGAGAAAAGCCTCCAACTGGATGCCACGTGAGTCACAATGAGACCCCCCCCAGAGGAAATGGTGGGCATTAAAATCACCAAGTAACAGAAGTGGTGGTGGTAAGGATGAAACAAGAAAGGCAAAGTCTGGGACAGAAAATGCTCGAGAAGGAGAGAGATATAAAGAACATATTGTAAACCACTTATTCAAGTGGATACGGGCTGCAGTGTAATGCAGCGAGGTATGGACAAATAGTTGACAGTACGGAATATCATTGCGTAGAAAAAGGGCACTTTCATTAAAGGTCCCATCTGAGAAAGGATCCGAAGAATACAATAAAGTATAGCCTGAGATAGGTTGGAAAACAGCCGAGTGTAATTTTGGTTCTTGTAAGCAAGCACCAACAGGGGAAAACCTGGAAAGCAACATCTGAAGCTCACCCCGATTACCCCTGAGGCCGCGGATATTCCACTGTAAATAGGCCATGATTGGCGATGAAGAAAATACCAGGAATCTGTAGGTAAAGGCACCTACGGACTAGAGGGGTTAGAAAAGTCAACGTGTGGTGGCATTGGAAGACGTTCAAGTAGCGAAGGAACGGAGCGTTGCGAAGAATGGGGTTGTGAAGATGGAGGAGAGGGAAGAGAAGGAACAGGAAGTGAATAAGTGTCCATTGAAGGTTTAGTCTCTGCAATATATTCTGAAATGGCTTCAAGTGTTTCTGAATTCAAAGATGTATGGGAGACCATATTGGAGATAGAAGGAGGAGGGTGAGTAAAGATTGGGACAGTAATGGACTGTACCAAAGTAGAGGGGAAGGGAAGAGTGTAAGGGACTGGAGATGAAGTGTGGGGGGGGGGACAGAAGAGGCAGAAACCTGGGAGGTGGCAGAAGAGGGAGAAACTTGGGAGGGGACGGGGGTGGAAGGCATAGTACGAGGAGGAGGGTGAATCTCCACACTTGTAATAGAGCCAGAGAGAGGGGAAGAACTAGCCACAGAGACTGGAAAGGTAAAGTGTGGAGGTGGAAGAAGGGAAGAAAGGGGCAAAGAAGATTTGAGCAATGTGGATTTTTTGGACTTCTGAGAAGTAGAGGGCGATTGGTATTAGGTGTCGTACGAGGTCTTGTCGATACTGGGACTTGTGAGGAAGGACGCGAAGATGTGAGAACAGACTGAGTTGTAGTCGGGATGTCAGAGCAAAGGACAGCAAAAGGATTAGATGCCAGAGTGGCTATGGGAGGGGTAACAACAGAGGAGGCTGCAAAAGATGGGACCCCAGAAGTGGGGGGATGTTTGGAAACACGAGAATAAGAAACACGGGGTAGTCTTCCTTGGAGGTGGAGATGAGTAACTGCCATAGCATAAGGGAGACCTTCTGCCTCTTTGAGGCAACGGATTTCACGTTCATTTAAGTAGACCTGGCAACGGCGGGAGTACGATGGGTGAGCTTCATTACAATTAAGGCAAGATGGAGGTTGACTGCAAGATGTATTAGAATGGTCGTCGGCACCACAGACTGGGCATTCGGCCATAGATCTGCAATATTTCGCTGGGTGACCAAATTATTATTATAATCAAGGGGAAGCGCTAAACCCGGAGGATTATACAGTGCCTGGGGGGGGGATGTGGAAGGCATTCAGGCTTAATTCGGGGAACTGGAGCACAGATCCAATTCCCTAAATCAAGAGCCCCTCACCAACATCAAGGAACCTTCCTTGAGGGGTGGGTGACCAAAACGCCAGCAATTTCTACACTGTTGCAGTGTAGGTATCACCTTTCGAACTTGTAACCGATGTCCCGCGACATATACAGAGGACGGGAGTTCTCGGCTGTCAAAAGTTAAACGAGCCACATTGCAAGGGTAACGTCTCCGCCCCCGGGCAGGAAGGACATAACTGTCTACTTTGAGGATTGGGATTATTATTATTATAATCAAGGGGAAGCGCTAAACCCGGAGGATTATACAGCGCCTGGGGAGGGATGTGGAAGGCATTCAGGCTTAATTCAAGGAACTGGAGCACAGATCCAATTTCCTAAATCAAGAGCCCCTCACCAACACCAAGGAACCTTCCTTGAGGGGTTGAGGATTGGGAGATCCTGGAGTTCCAGCTGTTCAAGAATGTCATTGCCACATGACTGGAAATTCTGTTGGACTATGGTATGGGGCAGAATGACAGTACCACTACAAGAATTGAGAGAGATGTTTTTCAGTAGTGATAGTAGGAGTATCGATATTCGAAAGGAGAGAAAGATCATGAGCTTGGGTAGCATTCTGGACAGTGACGATGTGCGTACCGCTCTTGAGAGCATGAAATGAAATATCTCTACCAACATGACGCAGGAGCGCTTTGCCAATACTATGGTCAGAAAGGTAGGTAGAAGTCGTCTGTCTTAAAGTAAAAAATTTAGTCCATTGTGTGGTCCGAAACTGAGCGTGGAGAGGGAGTGCTTGACGTGTCGGTCTTTTCCGAGTAGAATGGGAAGGTAACGAAGGAGCATCATCAGGAGATTGACATTGGCGTTTAGGAGTAGGACCGGAGTTGGTCCGGCGTGAAATGGGCGGGCGATTCGAAAATTGCCGTACCGTAGAGGAAGAAGCCGGAAGCATAGGCAAAGGAGAGCGGAGTTCAGACAAATCGAAGGAGTCAGTCGAAGCCCCGGTACCTGAAGCGGGTGAGGAAACAGCACCAGCAAGAGGTACAGGGGCATCAGGAGTGTCCGAAGAGTGGTCTAAACACAAGGCAGGGTCAGAATGGGGTGCGGTATCATGAAGGGGCCCGGGGGTAGTGGGTTCATGGATTGGGTTCTCCATGGTTAGGTTACTCCTTTGCTTTTTGTTTTTAAGAAAAAAAAAGAAAATAAAAATAATAAAGAATAAAAAAAGGGGGAAGCGGGAAGGAATAGTTCCCAGGAGGAATGAAAGGGCCGGAAATCTCCCTCCGCGCCCAAGAGGACCTCAGCACCGCTAGTAGCGTAGATGCAGCATGGAACCCGTGCCATACCCTACCCTTCATGCCAGTAAACCAGCAATCCTGGAATGCAGGAGGGAGAGATACATGATTATATACACCTGGAAAATCCTAGAGGGACTAGTACCGAACTTGCACACGAAAATCACTCACTACGAAAGCAAAAGACTTGGCAGACGATGCACCATCCCCCCAATAAAAAGCAGGGGTGTCACTAGCACGTTAAGAGACCATACAATAAGTGTCAGGGGCCCAAGACTGTTCAACTGCCTCCCAGCACACATAAGGGGGATTACCAAGACCCCTGGTAGTCTTCAAGCTGGCACTGGACAAGCACCTAAAGTCAGTTCCTGATCAGCCGGGCTGTGGCTCGTACGTTGGTTTGCGTGCAGCCAGCAACAACAGCCTGGTTGATCAGGCTCTGATCCACCAGGCAGCCTGGTCACAGACCGGGCCGCGGGGGCGTTGACCCCCGGAACTCTCTCCAGGTAAACTCCAGGTAGCAACCTCACATCTGCCGAGCTACCTCAGTGGACAAGAGAGGGCGGCCGGATATCCGCCACAAAGCATACCTCCTTCGGCCACCACCCCAGGAATCCGAAAGGTGGCTTCCAGAGATACACCCGTCGCCCGAAAGACACCCAAAGCTACTCCGGGATACCGGAGAGGGATCGGGACATCCCCAGGCGATCCAGATTCCACGGCAAACTACGCCACCGCCAAGAACCTCAACGGAATGGGATGGACCCCGGTGTCCTTTCCCCTACCTAGGAACTAGCGCGCCTGTGGGAGAAATCCCATTATTATTACTATTATAATCAAGGGGGAAGCGCTAAACCCGTAGGATTATACAGCGCCCAGGGGAGGGGGGATGTGGAAGGCATTCAGGCTTAATTCGGGGAACTGGAGCACAGATCCAATTCCCTAAATCAAGAGCCCCTCACCAACATCAAGGAACCTTCTATGAGGGGGGAGAAATCCCAAAGGCCAAAAAAGAGGAAGGGTAAAACGGAGGGGTGGGGAGGAGGAGGAGGAATGGAAAAAGGGGAGGATGGGATAGGGGAGGGGAGAATGGGGGGTAATTAGGTTAGGTCTGAGGAAAAAGACCGACAGGTCTAATTCCTCAGACCAAGAGCCCCTTCACCACGCCAAGAAGCCCCACTTGAAGAGGGGGACATCCCCAGGCGATCCAGATTCCATGGCAAACTACGCCACCGCCAAGAACCTCAACGGAATGGGATGGGCCCCGGTATCCTTTCCCCTACCTAGGAACTAGTGCGCCTGTGGGAGAAATCCCAAAGGCCAAAAAGAGGAAGGGCAAAAGGGAAGGGGTGGGGAGGAGGAGGAAAGGAAAAAGGGGAGGGGAGATTGGGGGGTAATTAGGTTCGGTCTGAGGAAGACCATTATTATTATAATAAAAAAGAAGCGCTAAGCCACAAGGACTATACAGCAGGAAGAAGACCAACAGGTCTAATTCCTCAGACCAAGATTATTATTATTATAATAAAAAAAAAGCGCTAAGCCACAAGGGCTATACAGCGCTGCAGGGTAGGGAAGGAAGCGAGGGTATTGGATGGCAGAAGGGAGGAGGGATGATCAGTAGGTTACAGAAAACAGCGGGGCAGGGGATAGTACGGGGGTAGAGGGTAGCAAGAGATTGAAGTAGAAAGGGCTGAAGGTATCAGAATTTGTGAAGTCAGTCAGTTGTTGTCAAAAAGTCAATGAGAGTCTGGATGAGAGGTGGGTCCATCAGCGAGAATTATTATTATTATAATCAAGGGAAGCGCTAAACCCGGAGGATTATACAGCGCCTGGGGAGGGATGTGGAAGGCATTCAGGCTTAATTCAAGAAACTGGAGCACAGATCCAATTTCCTAAATCAAGAGCCCCTCACCAACATCAAGGAACCTTCCTTGAGGGGCCATCAGCGAGAAGGGAAGGTAAAGAGAGAGCAGCAGAGCGAAGACGACGATGGAGGTAAATTCTGCGTGCTCGTTGATAAAGTGGGCAGTCCAACAGAATGTGGCTGACTGATAATGGAACTTGGCAGTTCTCACAGAGAGGAGCAGGGCGCCTCTCCATGAGATATCCATGAGTAAGACGAGTATGGCCAATGCGAAGACGGGAGAGAGTAGTCTCCCAACCTTGACACTGGTGATAAGAAGACGGCCAGTAACCTATACTCGGTTTAATAGACTGAAGTTTGTTGCCGAGCATAGTAGACCAACGTTGTTGCCAACGGGTGTGAAGTTGGGAAGATATTGCAGCAAAATAGTCCGTAAATGGAATACATCTACATGAAACTGGTAGGTCATGTACTGCTGACCACGCAGCAGTGTCTGCCTGTTCATTGCCCTGTACGTCAACATGACCAGGGACCCAACAAAAAACAATATCTTTATGCTTGGTAAAGATGCGGCGTAGCCAAAGTTGGATACGGAGGACTAAGGGGTGAGGTGTATCAAATTTTTGTATAGCCTGTAAAGCACTAAGGGAGTCTGAGACAACCACAAATGATGACACAGGCATAGATGCAATACGGATAAGTGCTGTAAGGATGGCATACAATTCAGCAGTAAAAATACTAGCCGAAGATAGTAAATGCCCTTGTACGACGCTGTCCGGAAACACTGCTGCGAATCCTACACCATCAGAAGACTTAGAGCCATCTGTGTACACAGCAATGGCATGAGAATGAGAGTGAAAGTGGTCAAGAAAAAGAGAGCGGGAAGCGACCATAGACAGTTGGGCTTTCGAGCAAGGGAGAGAGAAAGAACAGACTCGAACAGCTGGAACTTCCCAGGGGGGTAGGGTAAAGTGAGATGCTACATGTACATAGAAAGGTGGTAATTGAAGAGAAGACAAGAGCGAATGAAGGCGAAGAGAGAAGGGACGGAGTAAACAGGGGCGGCGAACAAATCAAGAATGTCTACTAATATCAGTGACCATTCTATAAATGGAAGAATTGCGGAGATCATGAGAGCGTACATAGTAGCGAAGGCAATGGGCATCACGGCGATCGGATAAGGATGGAACGTTCGCTTCTGCATAGAGGCTCTCGACAGGGGAAGAGCGAAAAGCACCAAGGCATAAACGTAATCCTTGGTGATGAATGGGGTTAAGGCTAGAGAGAGTAGCAGGAGATGCCGCTGAATAGATCTGGTCATCATAATCAAGTTTTGATAAGATAAGGGTGGAATGTAGGCGAAGGAGGGTTCGACGATCAGCTCCCCATGAAAGATGAGCAAGGGTTTTAAGAAGGTTCAGCCGTCTATGACAAGTTGCCTTCAGAGAGGTAATGTGAGGTTTCTAGGATAACCTACGGTCAAAGAGGAGGCCTAGAAACTTGACTATCACGTTCAGGGATACGGGAGGAATAGAGGTACAAAGGATGATCGGAGATGACAGAGCGTCTAGTGAAAGTAATTTGGTGGGTTTTAGTGCTGGAAAATTTAAACCCACGTGTGGTGGCCCAATTGGAAACACGGTCGACTGCATGCTGGAGAGAAACTGTAATAAGGTGACAGTCAGTGCCTGCACAGGCAATAGCGAAGTCATCAACATAGAGTGATGACCAAATATTTGATGGAAGAATAGAGGCCAAATCATTAATAGCAAGGAGAAAAAGTGTTGTGCTCAGAACACATCCCTGGGGGACACCTTCAGCTTGGATAAAGTCCGGGGAGAGCACATTATTAACCCGAACATGGAAATGCCTGTCAGTTAAAAAGTTCTTAAGGAAGGATGGTAGATTGCCTCGAAGGCCTAAGGAGTGGGCTTGGGCTAAAATATTATACCTCCAAGTTGTGTCATATGCCTTCTCAAGGTAAAAAATATGGCAATAACTGAGTGGTTATTCACAAAGGCATTACGAACATACGTATCCAAGCGAAGTAAGGGGTCTATAGTAGAACGTCCCTTACGAAAGGCATATTGACGAGTGGAGAGACTGTTGTGTGTCTCTAAATACCACACTAAACGTCTATTTACTAGGCGTTCCATCACTTTGCAAACTGCACTGGTAAGATTATTATTATTATAATCAAAAAGAAGCGCTAAGCCACAAGGACTATACAGCAGCACTGGTAAGAGCAATGGGACGATAGTGGAAGGTTTCATGTCCCGTAGTGCCTGGTTTGCGGAAAGGGAGAACAATGGCGAATTTCCACAGCTGTGGAAGAACTCCTTGTGACCAAATAAGATTGTAAAGGCGTAATAGGACTGCAAGGGCTGACTGATGTAAACGTTGTAGCATACAAATATGAATGTCGTCAGGCCCAGCTGCCGATGATCGGCAAGCTGAGTGTTGCCTCTAGTTCTTGATGTGTAAAAGGCACATTATACTGTTCTTCTCTAAGAGAGAGAAGTCCAAGGGTGCTAACTCTCTGGCAGACTTTGAGGAAAGAAATGAGGGGCATAGATGGAGTCCCTGAGAAATACGGACCAGATGATTGCCAATTTCATTGGCAACATCTAGTGGGTTTGCTATATCAACACCGGCAACCCGCAGAACAGGAGCCGGGTCAGGAGAATATTTACCACTCAGTTTTCGTACTTTTTCCAGACTGCACTCATAGAGGAAGCAGAGGTGATGGTGGAGACAATCTCGCCACCAAGTGCGTTTAGCGTCACGGATGACACGGCGAGCGATCGCACGCTTCTGCTTAAAATCAAGAAGTCTATGGTTCTATTGTACTGGTACCTGCCCCATGCAGTGCGTTTCAAAAGTACTGCACGAGCACAAGCAGGAGACCACCAAGGCACGCATTTCTGAGAATGCCTGCCCGAAGTTTGGGGTATAGAATGAGAAGCTGCGGTTAAAACGGAGGACGAGAAGAGGTGTAAAAGCTCATCGATGGAGGACGAAGAAGGAACCTCTCTAAAAACAGTTAGGTGTGAGTAAAGATTCCAATTTGCCTGATCAAATTGCCAGCGTGGGAGGCGAAGAGGTGGTGAATATGAAGGGGAAGTAAGAATGATTGGGAAATGATCGCTGTCATGTAAGTCCGGAAGAACAGACCAAGTGAAGTCTAATGCGGCGGAGGAAGAGCAGACTGAGAGATCGATGCAAGAGAGTGAGAGTCCGAGGATCAAAATGGGTGCGAGTACCTGTATTTAAAACATGGAGGGGGTGGGTGGCAAGAAAAGCCTCTAACCGAATGCCACGGGAATCACAGTGAGACCCCCCCCCCAGAGGAAATGGTGGGCATTAAAATCACCAAGTAACAGAATTGGTGGTGGTAATGACGAAACAAGAAAGGCAATATCCGGAATAGATAATGCCCGAGGAGAGAGATATAAAGAACAGAGCGTATACCACCTATGCAAGTGGATACGGGCTGCTGTGTAATGCAGCGAAGTACGAACAAATAGCTGATGGTACGGAATATCAGTGCGTAGAAGAAGGGCACTTTCATTAAAGGTCCCATCAGGAAAAGGATCTGAAGAATACAATAAATTATAGCCTGAGATGGGAGAGATAACAGCAGAGTGTAATTTTGGTTCCTGTAAGCAAACACCAACAGGGGAAAACTGGGAGAGTAACATCTGAAGCTCACCCCGATTACCCCTGAGGCCGTGTATATTCCACTGTAAATAGGCCATGATTGGCAATGATAAAGATACCTGAAATCCGCAGGTAAGGGTTCCTACGGACTAGAGGGGTTAGAAAAGTCCACATGCGGAGGCAGTGGAAAACGTTCAAGCAGCGAAGGAACGGTGCGCTGTGAAGAAAGGAGTTGCGCAGATGGAGTAGAGGAGAGAGAAGGAGCGGAGGGTGGATCAGTGTCCATTGATGGTTTAGTCTCTGCAATATATTCAGAGATTGCTTCAAGTGTTTCAGAATTCAGAGACGTCGTATGGGAGACAATATTGGAAATGGTAGGGGGAGGATGAGTAAAGATTGGAACTGTAATGGACTGTACCAAAGTAGGGGGGGGGGCGAAAGGGTGGAGGGAATTGGAGAAGCGTGGAAGGGGACAGAAGAGGCAGAAGCCTGGGAGGTGGCAGAAGAGGAAGAAACTTGGGAGGGAACAGGGGAGGAAGGTACAGTACGAGGAGGGTGAACCTCTACACTTGTAACAGAGCCAGTGAGAGGGGGAGAACCAGGTACAGAGACAGGGAAGGGAAAATGAGGAGGTGGAAGATGGGTAGGTGTTAACGGACCTTTTTTTGACTTTTGAGAAGTAGAGACGATTGGGAGGTGTCATACGAGATCTTGTCGCTACTGAGGCTTGTGAGAGAGAACACGAAGAAGCAAGATCAGACTGAGAGGTTGAAGTAGGGACGTCTGAGCCGAGGACAGCAAAAGAATTAGCTACAGGAGTGACTATGGGAGAGGTAACCACAGAGGTGGGTGCAGAAGATGGGATACCAGAAGTGGGGGGACGTTTTGAAACACGGGAATAAGAAACACGAGGTAGTCTCCCTTGGAGGCGGAGATGAGAAACTGCCATGGCATAAGGGAGACCTTCTGCCTCTGAGGTAACGGATTTCCCGCTCGTTTAAGTAGACTTGACAACGGCGAGAGTACGAAGGGTGAGCCTCATGACAATTAATTAAGGCAAGAGGGAGGTCGATTGCAAGACGTATTAGAATGGTCATCGGCACCACAGACTGGGCATTCGGCGATAGATCTGCAATATTTCGCTGGATGGCCAAATCGCCAGCAATTTCTACACTGTTGCGGTGTAGGGATCACCTTTCGAACTTGTAACCGATGTCCTGCTACACAAACTGAGGATGGGAGTTCACGGCTGTCAAAAGTTAAACGAGCCACATTGCTAGGGTATCATCTCCGCCCGCGGGCAGGAAGAACGTAAGTGTCTACCTTGAGGATTGGGAGATCTTGGAGTTCCAGCTGTTCAAGAATGTCAGTGCCACATGTCTGGAAATTTTGTTGAACTATGGTATGGGGCAGAATGACGGTACCACTACAAGAATTGAGGGAATGATGCTTTTCAATAGTTACAGGAACAGTATCGATATGGGAAAGACGAGAAAGCTCATGAGCCTGGGTAGCATTCTGTACGGTGACGATGCGTGTACCACTCTTAAGAGCACGAAAAGAAATATCTTTACCAACATGGCGTAGGAGTGCCTTGCCAATACTGTGGTCAGAAAGATAGGCAGTAGAGGAAGTCGGTCGTAAAGTGAAGAATTTAGTCCATTGTGCAATCTGAAACTGAGCGTGGAAAGGTAGTGAAGGACGTGTCGATCTTTTCTGAGAAGAACGAGAAGGTGGAGAAGTATCATCAGCAGGTAATTATCGTTGTCGTTTAGGCGTGGGACCAGAGTTGGTCCGACATGGAACGGGCCGGCGATTCGAAAATTGCCGCACCGTAGAGGGAGAGGCTGGAAGCAGTCAGAGGAGAGCGAAGGTCAGATAAATCGAAGGAGTCAGTCGAGGCCTCAGTACCTGAAGCGGGCGAGGAAACAGCACCGGCAAGAGGTACAGAGGCATGAGGAGTGTCAGAAGAGTGGTCCTAAGACGAGGCGGGGTCAGAACGGGGTGCGGTATCAAGGGGCCCGGGGGTAGCAGGTTCATGGACTAGGGCTGCCATGGTTAGGCTATTTCTTTCTTTTTGTTTTTAAGAAAAAAAAGAAAAAGAAAATAAAAATAAAAAAAATAAAAAAAAGGGGGGACCGGGGAGGGATAGTTCCTAGGAGGAATGAAAGGGCCAGAAATCTCCCTCCGCGCCCAAGAGGACCTCAGCACCGCAAGTAGTGCAGATGCAGCATGGAACCCGTGCCATACCCTACCCATCATGCCAGTAAACCGGCAATCCGGGATAGCAACCTCACATCTGTCCAGCTACCTCGGTGGACAAAAGAGAGGGCGGCCGGAAATCCGCCACAAAGCATACCTCCTTCAGCCACCACCCCCGGAATCCGAAAGGTGGCTTCCAGAGATACACCCGTCGCCCGAGAGACACTCAAAGCCACCCTCCGGGATACCGGAGAGGGATCAGGACATCCCCAGGCAATCCAGATTCCACGGCAAACTACGCCACCGCCAAGAACCTCAACGGAATGGGATGGACCCCGGTACCCTTTCCCCCTACCTAGGAACTAGCGTGTCTGTGAAAAAAAAAAAAAGGCCAAAAAGGAAGGGCAAAAGGGAGGGGTGGGGAGCAGGAGGAAGGAAAGGAAAAAGGGGAGGATGGGATAGGGAACGGGGGATTGGGGGGTAATTAGGTTCGGTCTGAGGAAGTAGACCGAAGGGTCTAATTCCTCAGACCAAGAGCCTCTTCACCACGCCAAGGAGCCTCCCTTGAAGAGGTCAGACCAAGAGCCTCCTCACTACGCCAAGGAGCCCCCTTGAAGAGGATAAAATAGAGCAGCATCTGAACTCTTATTATTGGCACCTGACTGGGGAGAGAAAGGTGAAAGTTTTTCCTGTGGTCACCCTACCTCGATGAAACAGCCAGTGTTAAAATTTGGGGAACCACTAAATCTGTAGGAATCACAAAGCATATAGGGAATGGAAGGCACTTGGCTTCAATGCAAGTGGAGGGGCATGAGGAGCATTAAATCTTTGGTTCAAAGCCTTTTCATTAGATGCACTATCCTTCACAAACTCTTACTTTGTGATAATTTGCATCATGACATCCAAATGAAATAATGTATAATCTTGGCCTGTTTTCCTATATAAGGTATTGAACACTTCAAATTTCAATTTTTTTTTATTTATTTTTTTTAATTTGTGGAAATCAGTGGCCCCCATTCAAATGCTGAGCAGGATCTTTTAGCTTAAATTCACCCCTGACTCCTGGATTACTGGAACTTTTGTGATTCTGCACACCTGGGAGAAAAGACTGCAATTAAAATTACATAAAATATATATAAACAAAAGAAATAGGCAAAAATTCAGACTCATTAAACCAGTAATTTAGCAACATGGGACTTTCTGCACATTTTTTCATCATTATACACAATTGAAGCAGAATGGATTCATAAAGCACTTACATATATATATAGGGTTTTCACTGTCCCTTAGTCTATCTGGGGAAACAGGACTTCAATTAAAATCACATAAAATAAAAATAAACAAATGCAATAAGCAAAAATTCAGACTCATTAAACCAGTAATTTAACAACATAAGACTTTCTGCAAATTTTTTCATCACTATGTGCAATTAAACCAGAATGGAGTCATAGAATACTTACCTAGGGTTTTACTGTCCCTTGCTCTTGAAATACTCATTGACAACATCATGAGCCTGGGTCTCCTTACCATAGTTCTGTAAGAAATGAGTGATCAGGTTTATAATTTGTACATGTTACACATTATGTACATAGTCTAGAATATTTGAATCATTAATTTTATGTACAACATACAGAACACGTGAACTACTTGTTAAAAATAAAAATCAAATTCAAGAGGGAGTACTCAACCCATAAGGCAAATAAATGCAATATAAGAACAGCTAAGTTTCCATACCAAAAACTGATCTTAGGCTAACACCTAAAGACAATAACCTATCATCTACAGTGCCTTATCCTAATATGATTCCATTAATTGTTTAGGGACCCATTTACTTCCCATGATACATGACATTTAAGTGTTAATATTTAACAACTTACAAGTTTAGCTTAGCATGCTAAACTGGGACTTTTTATTTTTAATCAAGGAGGGGGAAAGTGTTAAACCCATAGGGATTATATGCTACTGCACATGCAGTAAACCAAGGAAAGGGTAGGGCAAGTCCAGATACCGTGACTCCATAAGTGATCAGAAGAGTAAAAGATGTCTGTACTTATTAAATTAGCAATTATACAGCACTGTCACATTTCAGAGCATTGGGGGTTACAATAAGTTTCCTAAGATCCATACCATGAAGACTTGCCTCAATAGCCTAATTTTGCAGCACCATTTACCACAAATCTGTAGCCAATGTCTCTTAAGATTTAAAAATAAAATAGACATGACATGAAACTGAAAAGAGCTTAGAAGGTGCCAATGACAATGTCTTGGAGTAACAGCCAATACTTACAGTGACAACAAGACACGAGCAGCCTACAATCTTACGAGCCTTCCCTTCACGATCAATCTTGCAGAGACCAGCCCATTCCCCCAGCATTTTGTTTGAGTCAACCTTCAGGAGCTTGATCTGATGCTCTTGGCAGAGGGCCTCAATAAGTTTCGAGTAGCCAGGCTCATCACAGTTATTTGCTAACAAGCACAGATGTGCCTGACGCCTGTTTAAAAGGAAAAATAAACTATTTTATACATGGTTTAATTATCAATCAATATTCTACTGCTAATTATTATATACTGTACCACTATCACTAGTGTAGCCATTGAAAAGGATGAGCAAGAAGTGATGCAAAATTCAGTTATTCAGCAGTGATAGCAACAATCTACTCATACCAAGTATGACAAATCAGACAGTATCTGACAAATCCGATTACCTTGAAATTAAATTAAGGATCCCAGCCCCCAATATTCCAGGAAATCGATAATTTTTTTTTTTATGAAATCTTGTATGTACAATTTCCCACAACTATAACTACAAATAAAACCTAATGTAATGTAGGTGCCTGTGATGTTGAAACAAAACAGCCTACATTTTTTAAAATAATATTACACATGTACATAAACAATATAAACTGACCCCCATAACCCTCTCCAGGTAACTAATTTTTAATGTTTTAGGGTCTGAGGCAGTTTCACAGTAATTAAGATTTACTTTCAGCATGTGAAGAGTTTCAGCAATGAAATCTCAAAAAAATCTCTTCAGGTGGAACACACTTTAATATGTTGAAGCAAGTGAAAAACAATCAGAGTTCACCATGGGACAAGAATTTTTGAACATCAATTTTCATATGTATTTTTTATGGCTTTAGGACATTGAGAATTTAATGGCCTGAGCCTTGTTGGACCTTTGAGTGTCTGCTTACATCATTTGTATGTCTGCCTCTTTGCAGAAAGCAGCTAGAGAAAATGACACTGAAATGCTTTTAAATAGTGCAAAACATAACCAATGAGAAGCAAGACATATATTGACTACACTAAGAACTCTATACTTGTTTACCGACGACTCAGACTTATGAGGGGCTCTGGTCAGTATGCATACCTAAATAATGTATATCAGAGAAGATTTCCTCTATTCTGTTTATTACAATATACATATACTACTGTATAAACATTTAAAAATATAGTAAGAATGTTATAAATGGTGTAAGGGTGACATTAAAATGCCTAGCCATGCTAGCTGTGATAGTGGCCCCTTCTGTAATTAGTATTTTATAACATGTAAACCACACAATATCCTAAAATATATAAACCCTGCATTGTAATCTTTATAGAGAATGAACTTGATATGATTTGATTTGATTACAGAATGCTCCTTGCTTAAAGACTAATTCATTTACCGATGTGGTCTTAGGAATGTAACTGTTGTTGAATGAGGAGAGGCTGTAGTGTAAAGGGATTAGCTTAAACACCCTTCACACAAGGCAAAGTACCACAGTAACAAATCCGTCTTCAAAAGGAATACTGGCATGTTCCGAGTCTGTTCCTGATACTACACACAACCAGCACTAGCATAACTGATCAAACCACCTGGCTTAGGCCAGTAGGTGACTTAGACGTGCCTCGCATGGGCCAGCAGGCCTGCTGCAGTGCTCCTTCCTTCCTTCTTATGGGATGCCTGGTCTGGGATCAACTGCAGCACTGACCCTTTCCCAGAAACTGTCTACAGCTAAGCCCTTATGAAACTATGAACAGTACTGGCATACATGTCTCATCCATTTTAGCTCAACCACAATTGGACATTAAGAAAGAGGTCCTGAGGGAGCATGTATAGATGATAATTTCTCTCCTTCCCTTGCACAGTCTACATCATCACTGAACAGCAAGATTCAACCCATGTGATTCTAACTGCCCTATGATAAGACACATTTTGTGCAGGAAGTGAATTTCTTAAGTCAATTTTACAAACTATTATTAGTATATTACTTGTCTAAAGCCTTTACAGCTTCATGGAGTCCACGAGCAAGACCATCAGCCATAAGAGCCTGCTTTAGCACTTCTTGGACTGCAGTATTCAAGTCCATGGGGCCACCGACCGCCACGGGAACACTAACGTCTCTGAAAATGAGAGTAAATGTGTTTGTACAAATTAAAAAAAATGTATAATACCCTAAAATATCTAAATACTCATGCACAACTTTTAAATTGATGTAATATGATGACATTCTTCAATGCAGCTTCCACTTTTAATTAACAGCATACCTAATTCTTCACCAAGTACTGAGTATAATTGAAATCAAACATTCTGACAAACACTGAAAAAGAAAAAATTATGTTGGATATATATATATTATCCTTGTGCAGCTACCCTGATCTATATACAAGGAAGATGTACTGTAATATATATATTGTAGTATAAATCAGAAGCTATGTTAAATATATGTCAAACACACATGATGCGTCATACAGAGGGTTTAGGTTTACTAGCCTGTTGTATTTACAACCTAGTGTACATGCTTACAACTTATGCACCATATCTTTAGAGCAGCAATGACTAAAAAATGGAATTTCTTAAATTATAAACACAGGAAATAAAAATATTGTTCATAGATTTGAGCTCAGTACATTACTCAGCAGAGCTCTTACTACAGGAGGGCCTTGCTTATACAGGTTAGGTTAGGTTCTGGGCTACTGCTGTAAAGCAAAACAGCCTTTTTTCAGTTTCAAGTGCACATAAAAGCCTAGTAACATGTTTACACTATCATATACATATTAACAGAGTTAAGTCTTGGTCAAGTTATTTTGGGAGACATTGTCTTCAAATGAGTGCACAGCCAGAACTCAGTCTGGCCTTCTAGTCATACTTCATTGAAAAAACATGTTTATGGTTATTTAAGTTTGTTTGGGTTGGGTATCTAGCAACTTAAAAAACCTCACCATGACTATAAATGGTCCAAGTCAGACAAATGTTGTCGTTAAGCTCCTCTCTCCTATACCTGGAGGTTATTCCGGGGATCAACGCCCCCGCAGCCCGGTCCATGACCAGGCCTCCCGATGGATAAGGGCCTGATCAACTAGGCTGTTACTGCTGGCCGCACGCAGTCCAACGTACGAGCCACAGCCCGGCTGATCTGGCACTGACTTTAGGTATCTGTCCAGCTCTCTCTTGAAGGCAGCCAGGGGTTTATTGGCACTTCCCCTAATGCTTGATGGGAGGCTGTTGAACAGTCTTGGGCCCCAGACACTTATGTCGTTTTCCCTTAGTGTACCAATGGCGCCCCTACTTTTTATTGGGGGCATTTTGCATCGCCTGCCCAGTCTTTTACTTTCGTAGGGAGTGATTTCTGTGTGCAGATTTGGGACCATTCCTTCCAGGATTTTCCAAGTGTAGATTATGATATATCTCTCCCTCCTGTGTTCCAATGAGTACAAGTCAAGTGCTTCCAAGCGTTCCCAGTAGTTAAGGTGCTTGACAGAACTTATACGTGCAGTAAAGGATCTCTGCACACTCTCTAGATCTGTGGTTTCATCTGCTTTGAATGGAGATGTTAATGTACAGCAGTATTCCAGCCTAGAGAGAACAAGTGATTTGAAAAGGATCATCATTGGCTTGGCATCTCTCATTTTGAACGTTCTCATTATCCATCCTATCATTTTCTTTGCACATGCGATCGTGGCACTGTTGTGATCCTTGAAAGCGAGATCCTCAGACATTACTACTCCCAGGTACCTTACATTATTTTTCCACTCTATTGTATGGCCAGAGTCTGTAGTATACTCTGATCTAGCTATTATCTCCTCCAGTTTTCCATAACGTAGTTGGAATTTGTCCTCATTGAACATCATATTGTTTACCGTTGCCCACTGGAAAACTTTGTTTATATCTTCTTGGAAGTTAACTGCGTCCTCAGCAGATGACAGCCTCATGCAGATCCTAGTATCATCCGCAAACGATGATACGGTGCTGTGATGTATATCTCTGTCTATGTCTGATATGAGGATGAGGAATAAGATGTGGGCGAGTACTGTGCCTTGTGGAACAGAGCTCTTCACTATGGCAGCCTCTGATTTAACTCTGTTGACCACTACTCTGTGTTCGATTTGTTAGGAAGTTGAAGGTCCATCTCCCCACTTTCCCAGTTATTCCTTTAGCACGTATTTTATGGGCTATTACGCCATGATCGCATTTGTCAAATGCTTTTGCAAAGTCTGTGTATATTACATCTGCATTCTGATTTTCTTCCAGTGCATCCAAGGCCATATCGTAGTGATCCAGTAGTTGTGAGAGGCAAGAGCGACCTGCCCTGAACCCATGTTGCCCTGGATTGTGCAGATTTTGGGAATCCAGGTGATTTGCAATCCTGCTTCTTAGCACTCTTTCAAAGATTTTTATGTGGGACGTCAGAGCTATTGGTCTATAGTTCTTAGCTAATGCTTTGCTGCCACCTTTATGGAGTGGGGCTATATCAGTCATTTTAAGTGACTGGAATTTCACCCATGTCCAAACTCCTCTTCCATAGTGTACTTAGGGCACACGAGAGGGGTTTCTTGCAGTTCTTAATGAAAACAGAGTTCCACGAATCTGGGCCCGGGGCTGAGTGCATGGGCATGTTGTCAATGGTTTTTTCGAAATCTATCGGAGTTAGGGTAATGTCGGAAATCTGGCACACATTTATGGAGTTTTGAGGCTCATTCATGAAGAAATCATTTGGGTCGTCATTCCTCAGACCGATTAGTGGTTCACTAAACAGAGTCATACTGGGATTTCAATATTTCACTCATTTCCTTGTTGTCATCTGTGTAAGTCCCATCCTGTCTGAGTAAGGGCCTGATACTAGATGTGGTATTTGTCATGTTTTTGGCATATGAAAAGAAATATTTTGAATTTCTTTCAATTTCACTAATAGCTTTAAGCTCCTCCTGTCTCTCCTGGCTCCTGTAAGAGTCATTTAAGTTAAGTTTGATAGTTTCCACTTCCCTGGTCAGCGCCTCCTATGTGTATTCTCCAGTCATGGCATTGTGCCTCTTTGCTCTTTTTTTTTCACCATTTTTTAACAATTTGCATACAATATAACACACTGAATACTTTACTAGAACACCATGACTGAACACTAGCCTCTGATTTGCTAGGCATGCATTTTAAGACATTTGTCCTCTCATGAATGTATTTTTGGCTAGTATCTCTCAAAAAATTTACACAAACATTTTGCCTGGGTTTGTACACCTTGCTTGTATAATAATAAATAAGCAATTAACCAAGTTTTGTAAATAGCTAATCTTCATACAAGCCTTAAATTTTTACAGGTATCAACCAATAAACAAATACCAGTTACAAGAACAAACCAATTATTCTCAACTCACCCTTCCACGTCAGACATGCTGAACTATAGGACGTCCTCCTGGAAAAAATATGAAAATACAGTACCAGTGCAATTACAATTTTCTCAAATTTGGCACAATATATTTTTATTAAGTGATAAGGTAGTTATTGAAATTGCATACATCTTATACAAGAGGAATAGCATTTCTTCTTAAGCATATACTTATCGCCCACCCTGATACACGATAGTGAATAAGCACTGCAGCTGGCCAACAGGCTCAAAAATGGTTTTCCAATTACTTTGCTACAAATCTTTTCTTCTCCCCAAATCATAAATTAACTAATTTACAAAGGATTGATACACTCTACATTACATGTAAGTACTAAGACAATGTGGGCCATACACTGCAATGAGGTGGATATTCAATCCTGTGTGCAAAAAACTGCCAAGCATACTTTTCTTTTGCAGCCAGCATCCCCCACCCAATTTCTTAAAAGACAGGTTAAAAACACTAAATGCATACTACAAAAAGACAGAATTGGGAGATACATAATTAAGTGTACAAATAAAAAATAGAAATGTAACAAAATATGCTGAAATCTATTAACAAAACAGATAATGCAGCAATGAATTTAGGTTTGATAAAATACTACTTTGACAATAAACTTACTCAAACTGAGATTGCTGGCATTTACTAATACATTTCACAGGAACAGATTCAAGTCCCACTCATACCCACTCATTCTAGTTACATACAGTATTTGCCTAACTTTATTTTTAAAGCCAATCAAAGGGCTCACTTCAGTGATTTAAGAACAAAGAACAGCAGGCCTGTTGCAGTGATTTACTATCATTGAAACAAGCCCTGCGATTATTTTAAAATAGGTTAAAGTACATGAATGAGAAAAAGTGAGTACTACTATCAGCACTTGACTGTTCTTGAAATGTTCGTCTCAGTGAGTGAGAATTATCTCTCTTATACGTATTATCAATAATAATAATAATAATCTTTATTTACTACAAGTATATGTACATGGTATACAGTCCTAGCTGACAACAATGACATACTACTACATAGAAAGCCACTTGTTATGCTGAGCATCTCGGGAAAATTAGATCAGTGTCCCAGGATGCGACCCACACCAGTCGACTAACACCCAGGTACCCATTTTACTGATGGGGAACATAAACAGGTGGAAAGAAACACGCCCAATGTTTCTACTCTGACTGGGAATCGAACCCAGACACCAAATCAGTCAGAACGCTATTTTCCTACTGGTAGTGTGTGTTCTCCCTTATTTAAAAATTTAAAATGACTGGCAAGCACTAACCCAACAACTACTTAAGTTCGTGTTATGTTTTTGTGACAATGGTTGTGTAAATAATAAGATTGTTTACAGCTCAAAAAATTAGTAAATGGTTTGTTACCACTGTAACTTGCTTACAAATCAAAATGAGAGTACGACTGATATATAGACAATTTGTCTAGGCCAGTGGACACAAGCAGCAATGTTCTGAATATTTTACATTGATTAACTTTTGCTTGCCAGGAGCTTTATAGACTCAATGTACATTAAGAGCAGCAATGGGCAGCTCTCTTAATGTACATACATCAAGGCTTCATAAAGCTCTTTGGCAAGCGAAACAGCAATACACTAACATTTGGATCGATTGACAGCATACTCAGCTCACATACTGAATGTCCATGGTTCAGTCCCTGGCATAGGTGGAAATGCTGGGCATGTTTCCTTACCACTGATATTCCTGTTCACCTACCATTAAGTAGGTACCTGGGTCTACTTGTGTGGTCCACAAGTAAAGAACCTATGTTTTCAATGGAAATAAGAGCCCTCGATAATCTTATCACAAGGCCATTTTCCTAAAAAGTTCATAATGCCTGGGCCTCATTCTTCTGGCTCCTGCCTGTAAGAGAGGCAGGTCCATCTCTCACCCACCCACACCCACTCGTGAACTTACCTAATCTATTTTTAAAGCTATCCAAGGTTCTACTCATCCACTACTGAATGACCAAATTAGTGTTTTTCTATATCTTTTCCAAATTTAATTTTTCCTACTAAAACCCACTGGCGAGTCATGTCTTGGTTTGATATTTTTAGCATGCTGTTCTCATATTATTTTTCTTTATTCCTACCTACCTGTCTTCCATTTCCCTCTAATTATATGCCTTTCCAGAAGTGCAGATTCAGTGCCCTCTGTGTATCCTCATCAGCAGTACTCTAAAGCCAATAGTGCATAAGTGTTCAACATAAATCTAATAGAATTCATACGATTTTGTTCGGATTTTTAACCCTGGAGGGTTAGCCATCCAGGATAACCCAAGAAAAGCAGAGCATCGAGAGTGTCTTATTTCCATTGGTGTCCTCAATCTTGTCCACCAAGATGTAACCCACACCAGTCTACTAACACCAAGGTACCTATTTGCTTGCTGGGTGAACAGGGACAGCAGATATAAGGAAACACAGCCAATGTTTCCACCCTTGCCAGGGAGTGAACCACGGACACTGAGATGAGAGCATTGCCTACCAGGCCATAGTAGTATAAATAATGCAAATCCTCAGGTTATACTTCACTTTATATCCTTCGTAAGGCTTCATTTTGATTACCTGGAGAGAGATGTTTACCTGGAGAGAGTTCCGGGGGTCAATGCCCCCACGGCCCGGTCTGTGACCAGGCCTCCTGGTGGATCAGAGCCTGATCAACCAGGGCAGGAATAAATAAAGGAGATACAATGTGATGAAAATATCTAACTGGGACAAGTGTACGAGGCTTTAAGAGGAAGCTAGATAGGTACATACTAAGTGCCAGATCAACAAGGCTGTGATGGTTATGTGGGCCAGCAAGCTGCCAGCAGCAACAGTCTGGCTGACCAGGCAAGTCTGACCCAGGCTCCCGTAGAAAAACTATGAAACTTAAGATTTATCACATTTATAAAGTTGGAAAAATTTAGATTTAGAAAGGATATAGGCAAGCACTGGCTTGGTAATAGACCTGTGGAACAAACTACCAAGTAGTCACTAAGAACCCCAATGGAAATGAGTCACTCACATTTTTAGGTTATACTAGGTAATTTACATATGTTAAACTAGGTATGATAATTGTACTTGTATGTGCCTGTACCTAAACAACTTACTTAGTGCCTTGGGTGGCTTTAATAGATACACAAGTAGGTGTGGGAGGGTGAGCTGGACCTGCCTAGCATGGGGCAGGCCAGTTGCTGTCCTTTTATGTTTAAATGTAGTTCTCTTGTGTCCCCAGCAGGGTATATTTAATGGCCTACTCGAGCGTCAGCGAAGAAAAATCAGTATTCTTATTCAGCCATTAATTCCCGACCGTACATAAGACACATGGACAACACGCTTCTAACTTGTATATTACAATCAACACTAAGCTCTAAATCCACAAAGGTTAAGCATATTATATACCATTTGTTACATAAGATTGTATGGAACCCGTAAGTCAATGTAGATTTTTTGGGTTAGCGTCAGCGGCAGCAGCGACTTCCAAGCTCCGTACTTTTCTCCAACAACCAGAGCTACCAATGCTCCTATGATGACCTAGTTACAAGCAAAACTGCACTACCCAACATAGCACCCAGAATGACCAAAGATTACCAACAGTGAAACCTACAAATCGAAAATAATAGAGATCAAAGGAAGACTGCCCACAAACCGAAAGAAACACCCCGCTGCCAGCTGAACAACGTAACCCTAAGCTTTGTATAACTACAACTTCTTCTTAACTACAACAATTCCTGTAGTATTATGAGGCGCAATCTAAGAGGAAACAGCACCAAGGCCAGCAAGAAAACACCGAAAAATCAACTATTCAACAAGTGTAGTCAGGAGGACGCCGGCCCAGCAACCACCCCACTCACCACCGCTCAAGGCGACACCACAACAATAACAACAAACATGGCTGCCACCAGCCCATCCTCCCCTCTCTTCCCCGGATTCAACCTACCAAGTAGTCTCTCAGGTATGACCAACGATCCAGATACCCTAAAAACATACATCTCCAACTTAGTTATTGAAAATATGAATCTTTGAGAGACGCTAACAAAACAAGACACCAGGATGACAACTCGAGAACAAAATCCTCAGTCTTGAACAAAAGTTATCAACACCAGGAATGACTAACTGTGACAAGACCATCCAAGCAGTCATAGATAGCCATACCCAACAAATAATATCTCTTAATACAAAGGTTGAAGAAGCAGTAAAAGAATGGAAGAACAACTTAGATAACCAGTTCAGTGACTACTTTGCTCTCCAAGAAGATAAAACTGAGCAAGATAAACTATCGGACGCAGTAATAGTTAACAGTCCACTTTTTCCCAGTGATATGAACCAAACAAACAGTAAAGAAATTACTCTGCAGATCATAAAGGACCAAACAAGTGTTATTGTACCAGAGTCAGAAATAAAAGCCAGGTTACTAGGATCCCATGGTAGAAAAAGTGTTATGCTTAGATTCCACCCACATGACAGGAAAAAAGACTTAATTATTGCATCTATTAAAGTAAAGAAAGAGGTATACATAAACGAGTGTCTTACCAAAAAACGTCAGAACCTCCTTTATAGTCAGAAAACTTAAGCGGGAGAATAATGACACAATACACCAATGCTTCACACGAGATGGGAAAATTCTTGTTAGGAAAACAAATGTAGGTCAACTGTACACAATAACGAACGAGAATGATCTATCACGATTTCTCAGGGATACTAATCTTACAGAGAATAACTAAACAATGTCCAACCTAAAAGCCTACGTAGTGTAGTGAATGTTTTGCTCCATTATTGTTCAAATTTCATTGTACAATCTCTTAGTAATTAAATAATCAACTACCTCATTTTGTGATTTTACTAGTAAGCATAAGTCACCTTATGTAATTTTCTTATTTACTATTGTTTGCTTAAACATTAGCTGAATTGATACTTTCTCTGTCCATATTATTACCTCATATTTTTTAAATACTATCAATTGATATTACTTACTAAAATTAATAATTATCATTTTTACTATAATTTCAATTTACTCTTAACATTTTTGACATTTAATAACCATTACTTGTCTAATTACCTTTACCTGTTTTAATACCACATTTACTATCTTAGAGTAATCTTAATTACCTTGTGCTGCCATATAACCTCTAGTACAGTGGACCCCCGCATACCGATGGCATCACATAACGATTAATCCGCATACCGCTTGCTTTAATCGCAAAAATTTTGCCTCGCATACCGCTTAAAAACCCGCTCACCGATGTTCGTCCGAGACACGTCCAATGTGCGCCCTCAGCCAGCCTCACATGTGCCGCCGGTGGCATTGTTTACCAGCCAGCCTCCGCGGTAACATCCAAGCATACAATCGGAATATTTCGTATTATTACAGTGTTTTCGGTGCTTTTTCTGGAAAATAAGTGACCATGGGCCCCAAGAAAGCTTCTAGTGCCAACCCTACAGCAATAAGGGTGAGAATTCCAATAGAGATGAAGAAAGAGATCATTGATAAGTATGAAAGTGGAGTGCATATCGCCGACCTGGCCAGGTTGTACAAGAAACCCCAATCAACCATCGCTACTATTGGTGGTACAGCTGCTGCAGCTGCTGTAGCATCGTCTGCTGCTGCTGCTGCTGTAGCATCGTCTGCTGCTGCTGCTGCTGTAGCATCGTCTGCTGCTGCTGCTGTAGCATCGTCTGCTGCTGCTGCTGTAGCATCGTCTGCTGCTGCTGTAGCATCGTCTGCTGCTGCTGTAGCACTGTTGTTGGTGTGGCTTATTGAGAATATACCAAGAAACAATTAACCCCAGAGGATTTGCCACCCAGGATAACCCAAAAAAGTCAGTGTCATCGAAGACTGTCTAACTTATTTCCATTGGGGTCCTTAATCTTGTCTCCCAGGATGCAACCCACACCAGTCGACTAACACCCAGGTGAACAGGGAAAAATGCCTGGAACTAGTGCTCATATTGGTGAATTTAAAGCCAGCAAAGGTTGGTTTGAGAGATTTAAGAATCGTAGTGACATACACAGTGTGATAAGGCATGTTCTGGAAGAAAATACCAAACAGGACCTACAGTACTCAGGAGGAAAAGGCACTCCCAGGACACAGTGTCTCATCAGTCATTGCTGCATCTTCAATAAAGGTAAGTGTCATTTATTCTTCATTTAGTAGACTAGTACATGCACAATATATACTGTGCATGTACTACTCTACTATTGTGCATGTATCCTTCTCTTTGTGTGTAGGAAAATGTATATTTCACGTGGTAAAATTTTTTTTTTCATACTTTTGGGTGTCTTGCACGGATTAATTTGATTTCCATTATTTCTTATGGGGAAAATTCATTCGCATACCGATTATTTCGCATAACAATGACCCCTCTTGCACGGATTAAAATCGGTATGCGGGGGTCCACTGTATAACTACCAGTGCAATATTGAATGAAATAAACATTACTTTTTCACTTTTTTGTAATCATTATTACTTACTAAAATTTTATTAAACACCATATTTACTACCAGTCAATTTTACTTTTGTACATTAAACATTATTTTATACTTCCCATAACATTTTGTTGCCAAATTTTCAAGTTTGTATATTCAACTCCAACCTTTATACCTGTGTACCATCTTACTATCATATTATAACCAAGACATTACCCTTGTTATTTTTTTACTATTATTCTTTTGGTACTTTAATTGTGAATTATATTTTGTCAATTTAAATCTAGTTATACTCCTGATCTTGTCAACAACCTATACCAGACTAGTGCAATTGCAAGTACCATTTCAATTTGTATTTTTATATTATAAGTTTGTATTATAATTCCTACTCTAAGATTGTTTTCATATCTTAGTGACTATATTGTGTGTGCAATTAGTGTATTTTTCAATTATATTATTGTTCAAGGCCCTTAACTATCTTTTGCTAACTAGTACCAACTACGTCATATATTTTTTTTCTACTTTTTTTTATTCTTTTGCTACCTTAACTTGCATATTTTATCTTGTCAATTTAAATCTAGTTATACTCTAATTCTTGTAAACAACTTATATAACACCTTAGTGCAATTACAATTGAGAGTCTTGTGCCTTTTTTATATTATTAGATTAAACTCAGTTGTACTATAGTCAATACCAAATTCATTATATTAGACCATATTGCAATTACTAGTGAGAGACTGGTGCTATTTTTAATTTGTATTGTTATATTATTAGATTAAATCTAGTTGTACTATAGCTCATTCTAGCTCAAAACATAGACTCCACAAAAGTCATTATATTAGACCTTAGTGCAATTATTTGATTACCACTTTATTGTTCACCACAACTTATATAAGTCCCTTTTATATTATAATTTTATATTATAATTCTAACTTTAAAGAATTACCTTTAAAGTACTACCTACTATCATATTCCCAAGCTCCATTATTTGACCATCACTTTATTTGTTCACCACAAATTATTTTAGTCCCTTTTATATTGTCTCCTTTATTTTAGCTTTAAAAAACTACCTTAGCTCATTATTTTTACATTTGTTAAATAATTCAGGTGCTATTTTTTTTTTAGCTTTAGAATATTTACTTTATTTTTTACTTAATTCTAACTATAGATTCACTACAAATCTTATGATTACAAGCATTGATCCTGATACCAACCTCTTATTTAATGACTTAAATGATTCAAACAGTTACTGTAATTACTACACAGCAGAACAATCAAAGGCACTTCTCAGAGCTAACAACAACATAACTATCTTTAACTACAATATCAGATCTTTAAGCAAGCATTATGATGACCTCCTAGCATTACTAAATTCCTTGCATGCCAATATGTCCATCATTACACTAACTGAAACCTGGCTAAAGCCTGATACTACAGACGTCTATGCCATTTCTGGTTACACAGCCATACACAACTGTAGGTCAGACCAACAAGGGGGTGGCACTGCTATATACTACTCAGACCAACTAGAATGTATCACTAATACTTGCACAAGGGATGAACATGGGGAATATATAATAGCTAAATTCAAATCCAAATACCTACAAAAACCTCTCACAGTGATAAACATCTACAGAGTTCCACAATCAAACATTAGCCAATTTAGTCAAAACCTAGGAAGTATGATAACTGATGCACGCATGAACAAAGATCACTTACTACTCTCAGGTGACTTCAATATAAATCTCCTGCAAGACCAGGACCCACACGTTACTGAATTCACAAACACAATGAGTAACTGCATGTTGCTACCAACAGTAACAAAACCTACAAGAGTTACAGAGACTAGTGTTTCCCTACTTGACCACATCTGGACCAACACCATATCCCCTTTAAAATCAGGCATAATTACAGATAATACCACAGACCACTACCCTACTTTCCTCATAACAACTCTTGGTAAAATACCCCAAGACACTACTAAAGTCACCTTCAGACTTCACAATGAGGCAGCCATTAATAACTTCACAACAGCAGTAACAAACATTGACTGGCACACTGAGCTAGAAATCTATACAGATATTGATGAATGTTTTAATAATTTTCTAAAAATGACCCAATACCTTTATAACAAGCACTGCCCTAAAAAACCTAAACAGATGACAGCTAAGAGACTGAACAGTCCCTGGCTAACACCCAGCATTCTCAAATCCATAAATACAAAACACCGATATGAAAAACAGTACAGAATGGGTCACATAACCAGAGACCAAACAAAACGTTACTCGTGAATCCTAACCAGCCTGATAAGAAGGGCAAAAAAATTGTATTATGAGAACAGATTATCCAACTTACGAGGTGATATAAAAAAGACCTGGAAGACCCTATCAGAAATTCTGGGAACAAAAAAGATATCACGACATAGCGAAATAAAATTAGCAAAATCAGATGAACCCCAACTCCCACCAACAGAAACAGCAAACAGACTCAATGATTTCTTCTCCACTATAGGTCAAAACCTTGCCAATAAAATCCCAAGCTCAGATACCCCACCAAATGACTACCTCACTGGCAACTACCCGAACACACTGTTCCTAGCTCCGACTAACCCATACGAAGTCCCCCTTATTATCAACGCACTGAAAAACAAGACAGGAGATTTAAATACCTTACCACCCTTTATATACAAAAAAGCATCACAAGTACTATCACCAATCATTGCAACACTCTTTAACAAATCCATTGAATCCTCCACCTTCCCTACAGTTCTCAAAATAGCAAGGGTCACCCTGATCCATAAAGGAGGAGACCAAACACAGTTGAATAACTATAGGCCAATATCCAATTTACACCCTCTCTCAAAAATCTTCGAAAAATTAATTCATAAACGAATCTACTCCTACCTCATCTCCCAAAACATTCTCAACCCCTGCCAATTTGGATTCAGGCCTAATAAAAATACTAATGATGCTATTATACACATGCTAGAACATATATACACTGCAATAGAGAAAAAAGAAGTCCCACTGGGGATCTTCATTGACTTACGTAAAGCTTTTGATACAGTTGACCATGACTTGCTCCACGTAAAATTGTCACACTATTGTATTAGAGGGCACTCCCTCAATTACCTCAAGTCTTACCTCAGCAACAGAAGCCAATATGTGTACGCAAATGGGGCAAGCTCTTCCGCACAACCAATTACAGTTGGTGTCCCACAGGGAAGTGTCCTTGGCCCTCTTCTCTTTCTCCTATACATAAATGACCTACCAAATGCTTCGCAATTACTCAAACCCACACTTTTTGCAGATGACACTAATACGTCTTCTCTCACCCGAGCCCAGTCACGCTAGCCAATACTGTAAACACCGAATTACAGAAAATATCTACCTGGATGAGGACTAACAAACTTACACTAAACATTGACAAAACCTACTTCATTCAGTTTGGTAACAGAGCTACAGATGTACCTCTTAACATAACAATAAACGGATCACCTATCACAAAGCTAACAGAGGGAAAATTCCTAGGAATCCACCTCGATAATACTCAAATTTGATACACATATACAACAAATTTCTAAGAAAATCTCCAAGACTGTAGGCATACTATCGAAGATACGGTACTATGTTCCACAGTCAGCCCTCCTGGCCCTTTATCACTCTCTTATTTACCCCTATCTCACCTATGGAATTTGTGCATGGGGCTCAACAACAATTAACCATCTCAGACCACTAATTACCCAACAAAAGGCTGCAGTTAGAATGATAACAAATTCTCACTACAGGCAGCACAATCCACCAATATTCAATACACTAAACCTACTCACCATACAAAACATCCATACTCATTATTGCACCTATTACATACATAGAACACTTAACTCTGATATTAACCCTCCCCTCAAACATCTCCTTGCCAACCTCAACAGAACACATGACCATAACACAAGGCACAGATCACTCTTTGATGTTCCTTGTGTCCATCTCACGCTATGCAAAAACTCAATGCACATAAAAGGCCCTAAAATCTGGAATTCATTACCTGTAAATATAAAAGAAACACTACCTGTTTATAAATTCAAGTCTCTTCTCAAAGATCACTTACTCACTCAAAACCAAATAAATACTGAATAACTGAACCTTATAAATTGTATATCCTATATGTTACTCACAATTATATCACACAAATGTTAAACCTAGGACCCAATCTAACTATTATTTTTTTAAATACACTACCTAACAGAATACTCCATTCGACTGAATGTACAACAATGCAAGCAACCATATGACCTGTCTTTGTAATACTCATTTGTGCTTTATAGTTATCTGTTTACAATAATGTTTTATCACTGATTTCATCATTGCTTAGTTAATCTTAAGTTAATTTTAAGCCAGCCCGTAATGCTATGCATATAAGTGGCTTTGGCATGCTGCTCTTACCTGTATTTTTTGTACCTCTGTTTGTATGCTTAAATTACTAAATAAATAAATAAATAAAAGTATAATACCTTGTCTTAGCTAACCTGCATGAGAATAAAAATTAGCACACCAGCAGGCCTGCTGGTGTGCCACGACAGTTCTTGCATTATGCCCACCAGGGGCTAATAGGGCTGTCCGGGAAAAGTCCTCAAATATAACTTCGGAAACATCTATGAGCTATTATATGCTAAAAACTTGCGCACTAAAATATATTTTGTCACGTGAATGTTTACAAGCAGACACCTCCCACTATATTACCCAACACATCTCACAAATACCCACTATTTATCTTAAAATCAGCACAATACCTGTAATACAACATGATCTATTACAAGTAAGCTAAAAAAGCCCACAAAAGATGAAGAGAAACTCGATGTTAAGTGATAAAAGTGAGGAACTTACGATCGTCAGTGTTCACCTCTACAAGTTTACCTCATAAAGGAGGAAGAGAGGGAGGGAGAGATGGGGAGGAGGGAGCGGGAGGGGGGAACATCCATGAAGGGAGAAATAGACTGAAGCTCGCGATGCGTAATCAAATCAAATCAAATCAAAGTTTATTCTCTATAAGGATTACAATGCGGGGTTTACAGATTTTGGTTATTGTGTGGTTTACATGTAATAAAATACTAATTACAGAGGGGGTCACTAGAACACCTAGCAAGGCTAGGCATTTCGGGCAAACTTCCATTAATTCTTAACCCTAAATTATTGCAAATTGTGGAGTACGTTGACTAAATACTAAGTGACTGAATACTAGTTTGTGAGTTTAGCAATGTGAATGCTTTTGTTTTGGCACAATACATAGTTTCTATATTGGACTATCACAGGCTAACTTGTGACTAGTTAGGAATCTTTATTTTAAGATTAAGATACGTATTTCTGTGCTTATAGTGAAATGGGTGAGTGAGCGAGTGTAAGTGTGAACCACCAGGTGGTTTTTATGTAGTTAGTTGACGGGGTGTATCAGGGAGATAAGTAAGTAAATAAGTAAGTTTATTCAGGTATAGAATTGTAATTATTCAAGTATAGAATTATAATTTAAGTATAGAATTATAATTTAAGTATAGAATTATAATTTAGCATATTAATAATGAATAGTAACCTTGCAACGAAATTCAGTAGCAATAATGGAACATTGTAACATTATTGGAACACGACATTATTGGAACCCGGGTTGGGAGCTCAAGGTTTCGTGGCGCGAGGCGCGTCCTTCTAAATTCTATAAAGAATAGTTTAGAACTGGTACAGAAAAGGCGTTATTATTGACATACTTTATAGAAACTCCCTGGTTATGTAGAACATTTTGAGCAGCCTTAAGCATAACTTATAAACTACTAGAGGAATTTTTGTAAAAACAATTTATGGAAGTTTTAGTCAGTTGGTTTATAACGTTTGTGGAGGTAGTTACAAATGCTGATCAAATACAAATGTAGATACTGATCTCAATTTCAGTATTATTGCAAAGGGCATACAATAAACTGAAAGCCCCGTGGCCTGGTAGGCAACGGACACTGTCCGTGATTCGATCCTCAGCAAGGGCGAAAACATTGGGCGTGTTTCCTTATAATAATAATAATAATAATCTTTATTTACTACAAGTACATGTACATGGTATACAGTCCTAGCTGACAACAATGACATACTACTACATAGAAAGCCACTTGTTATCCTGAGCATCTCGGGCAAATTAGGTCAGTGTCCCAGGATGCGACCCACACCAGTCGACTAACACCCAGGTACCCATTTTACTGATGGGGAACATAGACAACAGGTGGAAAGAAACACGCCCAATGTTTCTACTCTGGCTGGGAATCGAACCCAGGCCCTCGCCGTGTGAAGCGAGAGCGTTAACCAAGTAAGTAGGTACCTGGGTTGTGGAAAATTACATTTATCTGTATGTAACTCATAATGTACATACCAGTAAATAACAAAGAATTATTATTTATCAGAGTTACATAGACAAGTAGGAATTTGGGACACCTAGGTCACAAAAATGTCCCCCTTCGATACCTACCACTGTCATATCCACAAGTTGCTCTAGACCTATTAATTACAAATGAAATACACATCACCAGGAATTCTGGTAAATATATAAATTTGTGGACTGTATATTAAATTAATAAAGGATTATATATATACACATATGCATAACAGAAGGAGAATATATCTTAATATCACTCACCAATTTGACTGGAGATCAAGGTGTATTATACTCAGAAAACCTCTGTCTATACATGAAAATAACACTGGCCAGAGTTAAACATTAACAGACTTATCTGAGGTTCCTGGAGCTGTCTTGTCCAGTCGCCTGATATCTAATGTTATGCAGGAATGCACATCCAACAATTTTTGGCTCCTATTTGAGAGGTGTCAGCCCAATTTTACCTCTAGAGCATGAAAAATTCTTCCCATTATCGCTAACGTTTTCTCGGCTCATTCAAAACACAAAAGGCGAGTCCGCTCTGCGCAGGCGCAGGGTTTCCCATTTTCGATAACATAATTTTTATTATATACAATATAGGCCATCTATTTACCTATAAATTACCGTATTTCCGGAAAATATGCAGTATTTTCCACACTGCGGAGTTCGTTGCTAAACAACTCAAATTACACCTTCCTTTAGGAGACGATTCCAGCCGGCTCTGGCTTGAGTAGCTGTTCTCCTAGTAGGTCTTATTACGATTTCCTCTTCCTGCATCACTTGGTCAGTGTTGCCTTCCGTATCACTCATGTCACTTTCCCTTAGATTTTCATTTACATTTGATTGAATGTCATTTAATTCCAAGGGAATCAATTTATTAATTGTGCGTAAACTTTCCTGGCCACAACACAACACTTTGACATTCCGGACAACACCTTGTGCATCTGGGTACAATGTCAATACTTTGCCCAGAGGCCTCAATGTTCGATGTTGTTCAGTGTCAATTAACACAATGTCACCTGGTTGAATGGTCTGTCCAGGGCCGGATTAAGAAGTCTCCGGGCCCTAGGCTATTCAGATTGGCGGGGCCCCTTTGAGTTACGGGTAAGCGAAGCGACCCCTCCCAGCATGGGGGTGGGGGGAGGTCGGTGTGAGCCTGTTTAAGGTCTAATTAAATACATTCTAGCTATTTAGATTAAATTTAATAGGGAAAGTACATCAAGACAACCAAAACCATTTACCAACAGTCATTATAACTATCTTGTTAAATCATGCATTTTAAAGAGAATAAACTCAAGACAGCATAGTATTACTAGATTAGGCTATTAAAGTAGTGACATCATGTACCTATTATATTCAGCATAACCACTACAGCACTATTATTCCCTTTATAAATCACTGACCATTATTGTTATCATTGCATCATGCATAAGACTATCGAATCATATGAACTCAAAAAAGTAAAGAATTGTTTATATTCACAGGCACTTCTTAAATAAACTTTTTTCTGGATTTCATATTGGCAAAATCATCAATTATATTCTGAAAATCAATATTTCTCGTTAGATCAGACTCAATGGTCAACAAGGCTAGGTTACACAATTTGTCTTGGCTCATTGTTGAACGGAGCTGGTTTTTCACTATTTTCAAAACAGAAAATGAACGTTCTCCTTCACAGTTAGAAGCTGGAAGTGTCAACATTAGGGAAGGTTTCTGAGATACCTGCATTTCTTAAATGTTTCAAAGCAGCTGAGGGCACATTTTTCAGGTGGAGCTTTAATCTGTTTCATATACCCAGAAAAATGAACTATTTCTTCAACAAATGTGTCCTGAACATCTGCTGAAAGGTGTTGTTGCAACTTTAATGCAGCTTCTCTCAATTCTGCATCTGACATAGTAGTAATTTTGAACAGAAATCCAAACTTGTCATTGAGATTCTGGTAGATTTCTTTTCTTTTCACCAATTCTGTAATCAGTGAATCCAGAATGACGAAGTATGTAGCTGTCTTACATTTCTGCCTTGGTAGCAACACAATTTCATTGTCTGGCTCTTCAAAACTGCGTTTCCTCTTCCTTGTCCGCTGATGATAAGCCCGGTAACTGTAGTCTTTCACCAGCAGTTTAGCTTTCTCTTCAAACATTTCAAAAGCTTCATCATTGCGAAGTGAGCTTACAAATTCCACTAAGCCTGCATAGAGGTTAGCACAAGTAGCCATTTCAATTTCAATTTTCTGAAGTGTCTTGTTCGTGGCATTTAACCGTTCCAGTATACAGTCCCAAAGCACACAGAGTAAGGCCAATTCAAAATCTTCCAATTTTGATGCTAAGCTGGCTGCTTCGCTTCTTGTAGTTGCTGTCTGGTCTTCATCCTCTGCTATTTGGATCAAAGCAGAACGTATTTCAGCAAAGCTGTCTTTCAAAGCATGTGTTGCATCATGCTGCGCTGACCACCTTGTTGTTGATAATGATTTGATGACATCTCCATGAATGGTTGACTTGAGTATACTCCACCGATGCGTTGAAGCAGAGAAAAAATTAAAGAGTGCTTGTAAAAGTCCAAAAAATGAAACTGCAGCGACACAACACTCCGCAGCACATGACCCAACAAGATTAAGAGAATGTGCTGAGCAGGGCACATATTCAGCAAGTGGGTTGATTTGCTTGATACGGACTTGCAATCCATTATATTTACCCGACATGTTACTTGCATTGTCGTAGCTCTGGCCACGGCAATCCATAATAGAGAGATCATGTTCAAGCAGAGTATCCAGTACTACATTCATCATTGTTTCTCCATCATGGCCTGAAAGAGGAATGAATTTTATAAAGCGCTCTACAGGCTTACCACTGGAGTCGACAAAGCGAACAATGAATGTCAGTTGATCTGTATGTGAAATATCTGATGTTGAATCTACACTTATTGCAAAGTATTTTGCAGTTTTCACAGCTGCTATGATGTTATTGAGGACCTTCTTAGTCATCATTTCAATAAATTAATTGCATATAGTAGATGACATGTAAGATACAGTGCCTCTTCCTGCATTCCCAAGGCGTGACACATGATTTGCTAAGAATGGATCGAATTGTGCTAACAGATCTATGATCCCAAACTCTCTCCAGGTATCCCTAGGAAATTGCCATTGTTTTCCGAACCAAAAACCTCATTTTCTCCACGGAAAGCAAGTCCTCTTAGAGCTAAGAATTTTACAACAGCAACAACTCTTTCTAGAACTTTTCTCCAATAAGTGCGCTCTTTTTCAGTTTGATTTTCCAAATGAGAATCCAATAAGCCTTTTTTCTGTGCACGAAATACACTGGCTAAAATGCAGCTCCTGTGAGTGGTGCTGTTTTCATATTCCTCGAAACGCTTGGAATTTTTCCAGTCATTGAACCCCTGGGTGAAGGTATTTTCTTTGGTAGAAAATAGCTAGCATGCTGAACAGTACACTTTTCCTGAGCTTTCCGAGTATACCATCCATGATCTTTTCAGAGTTTCTGAATTTGCAAGCTTCCTATAAAACATAGATGACTTTAAACAACGACGACTTCCATCATCATAAATCCTTGCTGATTTCCTAAAGTCAATGTTCAGAGTTTGACTGAAGTTTTCTGCAATGAAAGCATTATGTAGAGAATCTGGGATTACATTTGGCCATGAGGCAGGATCTTTTAAGACAAATCCTGTGGATGAAATATCCGTTGAGACATTGAGAGGAGACACAAAAGAAGTAGATGCTGGCTGAGAAATAATGGAGGGAGGGCTTCCTGTATGATCTGACGTATCTGCAGATTCAACTGTACTGGTAACATCAGAAACTGTTTTCGTGAGAATGTCTGTGATCTTTCTGCAGCTTCCTACATATTTCTTTTTCTGTTCTTCTTGAATTTTCTTCTTTCTTTTCTGTGGCCCACTCGCATAAGAACGTCCAACATCACGTTCACGAGATGCCATAATGAGGATGTATCACTGTCTGTAATCATGCAAATACAAATTTTTCATTATCAATTATTATTAATTTTTTAATTATTATTAATTTTTTTTTCTGTCAATTGGAGGGATATGGCCCTTGTAGCCCCCCTTTCCTCTGGCTGCGTATCTAAAAATTCAAAACGTTACCAGAAAGGAGTCATATACAGAACTTTTACCATAGATTAGGTTAGTGATTTGGGCTACGAATATTTTACTAATTCATCCTCCTTGATCTCCAATTTACTTAAACAGAAATCATACCGAGTCCAAGAACAATGCACAATGGTATTTATATTACCATTTTCATAACTAAACTAATCATTATGTTTTGCATGATATATGGCCTACCACCATAGATAAGGACATGAGAATTAAAGAATGCAGAGACAATTTTCAGTTTCACCCAGCCAACGATTTTCTGATGTGGCTTATGTGTTTCTGGGGAAATATGTAGTAAATTAATTGATGTTCTACATCACTTCCGTCGCAACTTGAAAACTAAGCATTTGCGACGGAAGTGATGTAGAACATCAATCAATTGAGATCTGTTATTGAAATGATAAAGACTTAAAGACAGGACAAAGTGCTTTTAAAACCTACAAACGGAAGTCAGTTTGCTTTTTTAGGTTTTTCTTTATAGTATTTTTACCAAAAATGCGTCTTTACTGGCCCATGCGTCTTTACTGGTCAAGTAACCCTATCAGGTACCTCCCTTAACATTTAGAGGCGAAAACAAACATTTATCCATACACATCAATGTCTATCAACAACACTAAAGTTAATTTGTCACAGTACAAGTTTACCTGGAGTTTACCTGGAGAGTTCCGGGGGTCAACGCCCCCGCGGCCCGGTCTGTGACCAGGCCTCCTGGTGGATCAGAGCCTGATCAACCAGGCTGTTGCTGCTGGTTGCACGCAAACCAACGTACGAGCCACAGCCCGGCTGGTCAGGAACCGACTTTAGGTGCTTGTCCAGTGCCAGCTTGAAGGCTGCCAGGGGTCTGTTGGTAATCCCCCTTATGTATGCTGGGAGGCAGTTGAACAGTCTCGGGCCCCTGACACTTATTGTATGGTCTCTTAACGTGCTAGTGACACCCCTGCTTTTCATTGGGGGGATGTTGCATCGTCTGCCAAGTCTTTTGCTTTCGTAGTGAGTGATTTTCGTGTGCAAGTTCGGTACTAGTCCCTCTAGGATTTTCCAGGTGTATATAATCATGTATCTCTCCCTCCTGCATTCCAGGGAATACAGGTTTAGGAACCTCAAGCGCTCCCAGTAATTGAGGTGTTTTATCTCCGTTATGCGCGCCGTGAAGGTTCTCTGTACATTTTTTAGGTCAGCAATTTCACCTGCCTTGAAAGGTGCTGTTAGTGTGCAGCAATATTCCAGCCTAGATAGAACAAGTGACCTGAAGAGTGTCATCATGGGCTTGGCCTCCCTAGTTTTGAAGGTTCTCATTATCCATCCTGTCATTTTTCTAGCAGATGCGATTGATACAATGTTATGGTCCTTGAAGGTGAGATCCTCCGACATGATCACTCCCAGGTCTTTGACGTTGGTGTTTCGCTCTATTTTGTGGCCAGAATTTGTTTTGTACTCTGATGAAGATTTGATTTCCTCGTGTTTACCATATCTGAGTAATTGAAATTTCTCATCGTTGAACTTCATATTGTTTTCTGCAGCCCACTGAAAGATTTGGTTGATGTCCGCCTGGAGCCTTGCAGTGTCTGCAATGGAAGACACTGTCATGCAGATTCGGGTGTCATCTGCAAAGGAAGACACGGTGCTGTGGCTGACATCCTTGTCTATGTTGGATATGAGGATGAGGAACAAGATGGGAGCGAGTACTGTGCCTTGTGGAACAGAGCTTTTCACCGTAGCTGCCTTGGACTTTACTCTGTTGACGACTACTCTCTGTGTTCTGTTAGTGAGGAAATTATAGATCCATCGACCGACTTTTCCTGTTACTCCTTTAGCACGCATTTTGTGCGCTATTGTCGAAGGCTTTTGCAAAGTCTGTATATATTACATCTGCATTATTTTTGTCTTCTAGTACATTTAGGACCTTGTCGTAGTGATCCAATAGTTGAGACCGACAGGAGCGACCTGTTCTAAACCCATGTTGCCCTGGGTTGTGTAACTGATGGGTGGTGATCTTGCTTCTTAGGACCCTTTCAAAGATTTTTATGATATGGGATGTTAGTGCTATCGGTCTGCAGTTCTTTGCTGTTGCTTTACTGCCCCCTTTGTGGAGTGGGGCTATGTCTGTTGCTTTTAGCAACTGTGGGACGACCCCCGTGTCCATGCTCCCTCTCCATAGGATGGAAAAGGCTCGTGATAGGGGCTTCTTGCAGTTCTTGATGAACACGGAGTTCCATGAGTCTGGCCCTGGGGCAGAGTGCATGGGCATGTCATTTATCGCCTGTTCGAAGTCATTTGGCGTCAGGATAACATCGGATAGGCTTGTGTTAACCAAATTTTGTGGCTCTCTCATAAAAAATTCATTTTGATCTCCGACTCTCAGTCTGGTTAGCGGCTTGCTAAAAACTGAGTCATACTGGGACTTGAGTAGCTCACTCATTTCCTTGCTGTCATCTGTGTAGGACCCATCTTGTTTAAGTAGGGGCCCAATTGAACATTAAAATGGTATAAAATACCGACAGGTTGTTAGGTGAGACACATATGCAACAGTTAGGTATCTTTATTATGAAACGTTTCGCCTACACAGTAGGCTTCTTCAGTCAAGTACAGAAAAGTTGATAGAAGCAGAAGATACTTGAAGACGATGTAATCAGTCCATCACCCTTAAAGTTTTGAGGTGGTCAATGCTCTCCTCCAGACTGAGGGACTGACCACCTCAAAACTTTAAGGGTGATGGACTGATTACATCGTCTTCAAGTATCTTCTGCTTCTATCAACTTTTCTGTACTTGACTGAAGAAGCCTACTGTGTAGGCGAAACGTTTCATAATAAAGATACCTAACTGTTGCATATGTGTCTCACCTAACAACAGGGGCCCAATACTGGACGTTGTTCTCGACTTTGATTTGGCATAGGAGAAGAAATACTTTGGGTTTCTTTCGATTTCATTTATGGCTTTTAGTTCTTCCCGCGATTCCTGACTCCTATAAGATTCCTTTAGCTTAAGTTCGATGCTTGCTATTTCTCTGACCAGTGTCTCCCTACGTATTTCAGATATATTGACCTCTTTTAGCCGCTCTGTTATTCTTTTCCGTCGCCTGAAAAGGGAGCGCCTGTCTCTTTCTATTTTACATCTACTACTTTTTCTTAGAGGAATAAGCCTTGTGCATACATCGAGTGCCACCAAGTTAATCTGTTCTAGGCATAAGTTGGGGTCTGTGTTGCTTAATATATCTTCCCAGCTTATATCAGTTAGGACTTGGTTTACTTAGTCCCACTTTATGTTTTTGTTATTGAAGTTGAATTTGGTGAATGCTCCCTCGTGACTAGTCTCATTATGTTGGTCTGGGGCTCCACGCATACATGTCTGAACCTCAATTATGTTGTGATCTGAGTATATTGTTTTTGATATGGTGACATTTCTTATCGGATCATCATTGTTAGTGAAGATGAGGTCTAGTGTATTCTCCAGTCTAGTAGGCTCTATTATTTGCTGGTTTAAATTGAATTTTGTGCAGAGATAACGTGTAATTACTACAGAAAATTGGAGAGGAATCTCCCATACTCACCCATTAGCGGGAAAACACAGCTGTTCTGATGTAAACAAAGGCGTGTTGAGTGTTGCCATCTATGGTTAGGTTAATTTATTTTTATTTTATTTTATTTCATTATTTATTTTTGTTTTGATTAATTTTTAAAAATCAATTTTACTCTTCAAACACTTGAACATTTTAGGTAGGGACCCCTTTGCACTTGCACCATGTGCGCAGTCTTGGATGAGCTCCTGAACCCCTTGGACCGCGGGGCCCCCAAATGTGCGTGGCCATAGGCAAATGCCTCATTTGCCTATGCAGTAATCCGGCCCTGGGTCTGTCGATTTACTGCCTCTGTCGCACCATAAAAGTGTTCACGTAGTGTAAGTAGATATTCCTTACGCCACACATTAGACCAATGATCAATTACTTTATTTAACATTTTAGATTTATTACACAACACTGCCGCATCATTGTAATCTTCATCACTTTCTTCCAGATTATCCCTATAGACAGGGGCAGCTTTCAATTTCTTTCCACATATTAGGTGAGAAGGTGTTAATACATCTGCATCAGGTGTATCACTCATGTATGAGAGAAGCCTAATATTTATACGATTCTCCGCCTCCACTAACACTGCACGAAATTCTTCCAAATTAATTCTCTTCCAGTGTAGTACTTTACGGAGACACCTCTTCACTGTGCCTATCAGTCTTTCGTACAGCCCCCCCTGCCAAGAGGCTCTTGGAGTAATAAATTTCCAGGTACACCCTCGCTGGGCTAACAGAGATTAAACATCGTTACTATTATTTAATTCTATCAAGTGTTGAGCACCTGCTACAAAATTTGTGGCATTATCGGAAATCATCAATCTCGGACAGGATCTCCTAGCTGCAAATTTTCGAAACAGCTGTATAAACTGTTCTGCAGACAAGTCCTGTGCCACTTCTAAATGAACTGCCCTAGTAGCAGTACAGGTGAACAAACATACATACACTTTCAGTGGAACACCATCTGAAGTACCTGTTAAAATTATTGGACCACTATAGTCTACACCTGTTACATCAAATAGTTTCACTAATTGTACATGCTCCTTTGGGAATGGTGGAGGACCTGGGTACATACAGGATCTGGCATCCACACAGCGACATATTACACAAGATTTAATCACCCTTTTTACACTTTGCCGTCCTTGTGGAATCCAGAAAGTTTCCCTAATACAATTTAAGATATCTTGTACCCCACCATGCATTACATTTTTATGGGCATTTAGAACAATTAAATTTGTTAGATGATGAATTTTGGGCAGTAAGATAGGGTGTTTAGTATAATCACCCAATTCAGCATTTTGTAACCTACCTCTGCACCTAATTACATTGTTCTCTAAATACAGCCCCAATTTCTCTATTATGGAACCTTTCACAATTTTTCTTTCCATCATCAATTTAATCTCATTTCCATAGATTTCTTCCTGTACCCTCTTTATCCAATATTCAAGAGGATGTGAAAACTTATATGAGATATTCATCTTGTTTAGAAATTTAAACACCAACTTAGTTACATTGATTAGTTTGGGTAAAGAAGAATACCTATTTATATCAATGGCTAAGGGAGGACAAACTATTGGAGCGGTGGTCACAGTAATTTCAACAGGAGCAATATACGCCTTTTGTACAGGCCAATTAGCTTTATTTACCAACCAGCTCGGTCCTTTAAACCATGATACAGCATTTACAAATTTAGCATAAGGTAAACCTCGAGACAAGAAATCAGCTGGATTCTCCTCACCTGGTATATGATTAAAGGTTAACATATGCTGACCAAAACTATTATACTTCTCTTGCATCTGATTAATTTCAGCGACTCTGTTTTGTACGTACACAATTTTACTGTTTCCATTACGAATCCATTGTAAGGATACCTCATTATCAGACCAAATTACAGTGTCGCTAATATTTATCTCCTGCAACTTATTTCTTATATAATTAGCTAATTTGACACCTACATAAATGGCTGTTAATTCCAACTGAGGTAAGGTACATGATTTAACTGGAGACACTTTAGCCTTAGACATAGCAAGAGAAATAACACTATTACATTGAAGGTAAGCAACTGCTCCATATGCCAATTTTGAAGCATCACAAAAAATGAGGAGTACATTTTACCCATTTGGATTGGCCACCTGGCGTGGGAACTCCAACATTGGAATTTTCTCATAATCACCAATTAATTCATCCCATCTGTTAATGAATTCCTCAGGTAGAATTTCATCCCAAGCACATTTAAGTTTCCATGCTTCCTGAATTAATAGTTTCCCTCTTATAGTAAGGGGTGACACTAAACCTAGTGGATCAAAACATTTGGAAACTTCAACAAGCAAAACTTTCTTAGTTAATTTATTGGGCATACTGTAATTATTAGGTTTTAACATTAACAAATCTCTCTCAGTATCCCAATTTAAACCCAATACATTACTACATTTTGGCACTTCATCTCCAGTGAAATCCTTACTTATTTTGTCCTTTAATTTGGACGAATTACTATTCCATTCTCCCAGAGGCATATTTGCATTTTGCATTATTTCATTAGCCTCTCCATAAGTCATTAACAGTTCCTCTTCAGTTGACGTCACACCCAGGGAATTGTCCACATCAAATTGTTTGCTCATTACTTTACTCAATGGACTTTCCATACGTTTAAGGTGTGCATTTATCGTTGCTTGAAGTAGGAATGGACTGGATGTAGCACCAAATAATATGCTCCTAAAGCGAAAGGTTTTCAGAGGGCTAAGTGGGTCACTAGGATTCTCAGGCCATAAGAAGCGGGTACAATCCCGGTCAGCCTCTTGTAAACCCACTCTTAGGAAAGCTTTCTTATGTCAGCCGTAAAGGCATAACGCTTCACTCTGAAATTTAATAAGATATCTCCTAATTTTTCCGTCAACGACGGACCTGTCATCAAACAGTCATTTAAACTAGGTACATTTTTGTTACTCCTGGCACTACAGTTAAACACAATTCTCAAAGGAGTGGTCTTAGAATCCTTCTTCACTCCGTGATCTGGCAAATAGTGACCATAAAATTTGGCTTGCTCAGGAGGTACCTCTTCTATAAATTTATTAATTAATTGTTCAGCAATTATATCATTATAGGCAGTTAACAATTCTGGTGTCTTAATCAGTTCGCGAAGCTGAGCCTTTAACTGTCCATATGCCATTCTGTAATTAGTGGGCAATTCTGGATGGTTCAGTCTCAACGGAAGTCGTCCAGATTAAAATTTTACATCTCTCAGGTATTGTTCCAGGGTAAAAGAATCGTCTGGACTTTCTTCATTTACATTTATTCCAATGCTGTCTAATTCCCACAATTTATGCACTGGCTCAACACCATCCTCTATGGAAGAATTATAATGAGGCACGATTTCATGAGTAAGACACACAGTTATGGTATTTGTAGTTTCCTCTAGACATGAATTATTACGAGAAATCCTACCATACATTACATGGCCTCCTGCAGTCTTCAAAAGGATGACACCACGTTTCTTTTCCATACCCTTTACAAAGGAGGCATAATAGTCACTACCTATCAAAATATTTATTGAGCCTACAGAATCATCACTTACACCAGAAGGTGCTAAATTTACATTATGTGAAAGTCTTTCTGTAGCTTTACTAAGCCCTACTGTAGATATTTTCTCTGGAAGTCTATCTACAATTACTGCATTAACACTTTTTTCTCATTGCCCAACCTGACAGTTGCATAAACAGTGTCATACAATTGAGCTCTTTTATCTGAGAGAAAACCAGATAATTTCAAAGTTGTGGGATCTCCCATCTGTACTTTCATACCATCAAGACATTTATGTTTTATGAAATTGCGCTGGGATCCCTGGTCCAATAATGCATTTACATTTTTTGATTTATGCCTTTTATCATCTATTTTTACCTGTAACACAGGTAAGGCTACTTCAGCAAAACCATCATTGTTAACATTAGCAGCAATTTTTACATTAGCCACTGTTGTGTCAGGATTGTCAACACTATCATTATTATCAACATTATCATATAGACCCTTACACATGACTATATGATGTCTTCCTTTGTGACATAGATAACAGTTGTTTAATTTGGCATGACAATCCTTTACATTGTGATTACCTAAACACCTGATACATCTGTCAAGTTCCTCCAATCTTTCAACTTTATCATTCCATGAATTGTATGCATTGCAATTCTTAGAAAAATGAGTACCCTTGCAGAAAAGACAATCTCTCTTTTCTTTGATGGGTTTCTTATTAGCTGGGCTACTCTTAGGAGGGTATTTATTCTTCTTACCTTGTGGAGAATCGTTATTTCTGATTCCTGCTACTTGATATGCACCTATGCAACTCTTTTTAGGAAATGAAATTTGATTATTACCATTGAGATAATTTTTCCCTTTGTGAAGCTTGACAGATACCTCAGAGTTATTATGTATTGCATCTTTAAAATGAGTTAGTTGGCTGGTCTGCAACTGCACAATTATTTCTTATAGCCCTAGTCTTATTTCCTCCAGTCCAAAATAACCCTTGTGATATTTGTTCGAGAATCATTCAAGTGTTTTACAGCTTAATTTATTCTGTACTATGGCACTCAATAACCAGTCTGATTCCTTCAGATTATATTTATTACTTAAAGTTTTGAGAGTGCTCTCAAGTTTAACTCTAAACTGTTGTAAACCTTTGTAAGTGTGATCTGGAGATTTTAAATTAACAATGATATTCACTAGATCCAACCTACTTTGTTCTATATTACCATTAGTGATCTTCAACAAGTCAACTGCTTCCTTGTAAGAGTCATCTACATTGGGAAAGGCTTGTATGAGTATGTGAGCATCTCCTCTTAACTATCCTTTGAGGTAAAATAATTTAGTTACACAGGCTAGATCACTCCTATCATGCACAGCTGCTTTAAAAATTGACCAAAACTACTCCCAGTTTTCTCCAGGATTAAATACAGGTAAACATAATTCTGGAATACTGCTGTACATTAACATCTCCATTCAAAGCAGGTGAAATCGCAGATCTAGAGAGTGCACAGAGATCCTTTACTGCACGTATAAGTTCTGTCAAGCACCTTAACTACTGGGAACGCTTGGAAGCACTTGACTTGTACTCGTTGGAGCGCAGGAGGGAGAGATATATCATAATCTACACTTGGAAAATCCTGGAAGGAATGGTCCCAAATCTGCACACAGAAATCACTCCCTACGAAAGTAAAAGACTGGGCAGGCGATGCAAAATGCCCCCAATAAAAAGTAGGGGCACCATTGGTACACTAAAGGAAAACACCATAAGTGTCCGGGGCCCAAGACTGTTCAACAGCCTCCCATCAAGCATTAGGGGAATTACCAATAAACCCCTGGCTGCCTTCAAGAGAGAGCTGGGCAGATGCCTAAAGTCAATGCAGGATCAGCCGGGCTGTGGCTCGTACGTTGGACTGCGTGTGGCCAGCAGTAACAGCCTAGTTGATCAGGCCCTGATCCATCGGGAGGCCTGGTCATGGACCGGGCCGCGGGGGCGTTGATCCCCGGAATAACCTCCAGGTAACTAGAAATCACAGTAAGATATGACTGTTAAGTTTAACCGAGTCATCTAGTTACTTCAGTTACAATACAAATATGATGAGATGGTATATGCTTCTAATAATATATGGGAGTTGAGGGGAAAACTGGAAGAACACGGTCAGAATTGAATCACTGATTACATTAAGGCAATGAGGTGCTTTTTAACAATAACTTTGAAGCGGTGAGCAGATCGGGAACTCTGGAATCTTCAGATTGTAGGACCTTTTATATGCATTGAGTTTACTGAGGTTGAGCTGGACACAGTGAATATCAAAGATATATTTGTCTTGTGTTATGCTTATGAATTCTGTTGCAGCCGTCAAGGATGATTTTCAGAGCAGGGTTTATCCTAGAATTGACTGTACTGTATATATAGTATGCACGGTAGTATGAATGAATATTAAGTATACTGATTAAACAAATCATACCACGGGTGGAGATAGAACTAGTGATCTGACTCATAAAGCTCCAGACCGACGCGCTAGGCAGGCACGTCGGTCTGGAGCTTTATGACTCTGACTGCGGGTTCTAACCCCACCCGTGGTATGATTTGTTTGCAATCGTGTGATTACGATTTCGTGAATCAAGTTTTACTGAGTAAATTTAAATTTTTGAAGAGTGGGGGAGTATATTGTCTGGCATTAGATTGTTCGCACAGTCGCTTTTTGTTGTATTATTGGTTTAGATGATTTGTTGTAATAGATCCCCAGGCATAAATACCATAGGTGATATAGGGCTATGTTAGAGAATAGTACAAAGTAGTGCTGTTTGAGGTACATAGTAACGTATCTTACAGATGATGCCTAGTGATTCGGAGACCTTTGTTATGTGCTGGGTGTGTGTATTGAACATCAGGCTGCAGTCTAGGTGCAGACCTATGAATTATGGGAGAACCATTAATCATTATATAATTAGGTGGACATTTGCAGCTCTTTTCCCAAACATTAAATAGGTCTCGTCAATATTAAGAGTGGTAGTCATCCAGGTAGATATCTTTATGAGCTCATTAACAGTGTTATTGAGAGACTTTGGATTTGAGTGGCGATGATCAAAGCTGTATTATCTGCAAAAAGAAAGTTTAAGAAAACGAAGTGCATTCGGAAGATCAATAATGTTGATTTTATTTAAGGGGTTTTATGTTAAGCTGTATTGTTTTTAAATAAAATAAAAAAAAAAGTTAATGGCGAAAAGCAGAGGGTCGAGAACACTGCCCTGAGACACCCCTTTGTTGGTAGGCTGAGCTGATGAGGACATACTGGTGTCTACTGTAAGATAGGACTAAGTATGCAAGAGGATAACCTATAAAAGTCAGACAAAGTGATTTATTTCCTTTGGGGTCTTTATTCTTAAGTTACTAATCCCAATCTGTAACGTTTTTCATAGTTATGTTTTTTATCAGTGAGCTTGAGGATGTTATTTGTTAGTTATGGGTTACTTGGTCTCTTTGCTGTGCCAGTGTCGCTTACTGCTGTAATAAAGTTATTTATGTCTCACTATGGAGATGAAATGAGATCTTAGTAGTGTTTAGTGGTAATTTACATATTTTGGTTATGAGGAAGGTGGGGTAGTGATCAGTAGTATTGTCTGCGATTATCCCTGCTTTGAGAGGAGCTAGTATGTTGGTCTGGATATGGTCTGTTGAGGACACAGACTCTTTCAGTCTCCAGGTTCTCCCTATATAAGCACCATTAACATCAGCAGCTACAGTTATCATCATTACCGGCAATAAAGGCAGCAACACAACCACCATCATCAACATCAGCAGCAGTAGCAGTAGCAATAGCACCACCACCAGACTGGCAAAGCTCTTGCTTCACACACGGAGAGCCAGGGTTCGATTCCCGGTGGGGTAGAAACATTTCGACGCGTTTCCTTACACCTGTTGTCCTGTTCACCTAGCAGCAAGTAGGTACCTGGGTGTTAGTTGACTGGTGTGGGTCGCATCCTAGAGGGAAAGATTGAGGACTCCAGTGGAAATAAGACAGGCAGTCATCGACGACGCATTGCCTTTCTTGGGTCATCCTGGGTGACTAACTTTCCAGTGTTAAAAATCCCAACGAAATCTTATCCTATCAACCAAACCACATTCTATTAAATGTTGCCTGTGTTACAGATTCCTCTGCTATAGTTCCTGGGAATGAGTGGCAAAAAGATTTGATCCAAGTAAGGAAAGGGTAGCTTAAATTTCTTGAATCACTAATCCTTCAATAGTGTCATGACATCCCCTTGAAGGGAAAGTTTGTCTCAAGACAGTTTTGCTCAAATCATAGACAATCAACATTGAAAGACCTATCCTCTCTCTCCTTGGGTCGAACTTGTCTGTCTTAGACGAGACCGGGATTTGTAGATTCATCAAATTATTATTTTTTTCTAGTATTTGAAGTTTTAATAAGATAAATGTCGAACCTTTTTCGTCTTGTCCCTGGAAGCTGCCAATTCCAAATGATTTATTATGAATTACTTTGCGCATGACACATTTATGATAGGTTCACAAACTAGCATTCTCCTTGCCACAGCCCACCACTTACGGGCCCTTGACCCAGCATCTTCCCTCCCTGTTAACCCTGAGTTTATGGGATAAAATATACCTTAGCTTCAAGTGGTTCAGATTGGCATTTCTCATACACAAAGATATTAGGATTCAGTACCCCCAGGGACCTACTGCTGGCAGTGATAGGAAAACATATCAACGTTAGTTTATACACTTACTGCACATCAGCCTTAGTACAGTACCTAAGTACTGGAAGACTGAGGTCACAAGGATGAGGCTAGAGGATGTGCACTGAAAGGTGTTATGATACCTACTGACAGGTAAAGCCAATGAATGGTGTGCCATCGTGTTGGTTCCTAAGGATAATCAGACCGTGTGAACAGTCAATTTTCAGTCACTAAATACCAGATGTAAGAGACCCATTGTACATTCTACCCATATAGCTTGGCGCCCAACATCCCCTCCATATATATATAAAATAGTTGCAATGCGTATTGAGAATTTCACCATGGGGAAACTGGACGAACTACGAAACCACTTCAAGTTCATCACCCCTTGGATAAGGGGCCACTGCACGGCCTCAGGTGTATAAAAGAGCTGTACGATGAGTATTGGTCATTCGTTGTAATAAATGATTTTCTCAAAATGTACAGCAGGAATCAGATTACACCATGATCAATGAAGTTCATGCTCTCTGGGCGAGAGCAAGAGTTGTAGTATTTCCATTTGTGATGGAATACTGCACTAGAACAAACACATTGGATCCCATTAGGGACTTTCTAATGCCAGGCAACCCACCATCACTAACATAAAATTGTGGCAAGGGTTAGAAGACCATTAAGTATCTGAACATATCTATAGATATAAACTGGATTTGAGTGCGAGTTGTGTTAGTTTCATGCTGAAATTTACGTAACTATATATAAAAATAAGCTATGTTCTTTTCTAATTTCAAAACTATCACCCAGAGTGCAATACAACTTTATATTTGAGCTAGGAAAATAACACTGACACTCAACTTTTTTTTTTTTTTTTTTTTTTTAAGAAAATCAGTTTGTAACTTAATAATAATTATGCAGGGTGGACAGTCCCATGCGACAGTTTTGGCTTATACCTTACCTTCACTTTCCCTGAAAAAAATGTAACTTTAGGATTTGTGAATTTGTCAGGAAAACTATGAATTATTATTATTATTATAATCAAAAAGAAGCGCTAAGCCACAAGGACTATACAGCGCTGCAGGGCAGGAAGGAAGCGAGGGCATCAGGTGGCAAAAGGGAGATGGATGAGTAATAGGGTACGGATAACAGTGGGGCAGTGGATGGTGAAAGGGTAAAGGGCAGCAAGAGACTGAACTAGAAAGGGCTGAGGGGAGTGCGAAAAGTATCATCAGAGTTTGTGGAGTAAATCAGTCGTTGTCAAGAAGTCAATGAGAGAGTCAGGATTAAAGGAGGGTCCATCAGCAAGAAGGGAAGGTAAAGAGAGAGTAGTAGAACGAAGACGACGTTGGAGGTAAATTCTGCGTGCTCGTTGATAGAGAGGGCAGTCTAACAGAATGTGGCTAATCGATACTGGAACTTGACACTGCTCACAGAGAGGAACAGGGTGCCTCTCCATGAGATACCCATGAGTAAGATGAGTGTGGCCAATGCGAAAGCGGGAGAGAGTGGTCTCCCAACCTCGGCACTGATGACAAGAAGACGGCCAGTAACCTATGCTCGGTTTAATAGAATGAAGTTTGTTACCGAGCAGAGTTGACCAACGGTGTTGCCAACGGGTGCGAAGGTGGGTAGCTATTGCAGCAAAATAGTCCAGAAATGGAACACCTCGATAGGAAATTGGTAGGTCATGTACTGCTGACCGCGCAGCAGTGTCTGCCTGTTCATTGCCCTGTACGTCGACATGACCAGGGACCCAACAAAAAACAATATCTTTATGTTTGGTAGAGATACGGCGTAGCCAAAGTTGGATACGGAGAACTAGGGGATGAGATGTATCAAATTTTCGTATAGCCTGTAGAGCACTAAGGGAGTCTGAGACTACTACAAATGATAACACAGGCATAGATGCGATACGAATAAGTGCTGCAAGAATGGCATACAGTTCAGCAGTAAAAATGCTAGCTGAAGATAGTAAATGCCCCCGTACGACGCTGTCCGGAAACACTGCTGCGAATCCGACGCCATCTGAAGACTTAGAGCCATCTGTGTACACAGCGGTGGCATGAGAATGGGAGTGGAAGTGATCAAGAAAAAGAGAGCGGGAAGCCACCGTAGGCAGTTGAGCTTTCGAGCAAGGGAGTGAGAAAGAACAGACCCGAACAGCTGGAACTTCCCAGGGGCGTAGGGAAAAGTGAGATGCTACATGAACATATAAAGGTGGTAACTGAAGGGAAGACAAGAGTGAATGTAGGGGAAGAGAAAAGGGACGGAGCAAACAGGGGCGGCGAACGAATAAAGAATGTCTACTAATATCGGTGACCATTCTATAAATGGAAGGATTGTGTAGATAGTGAGAGCGCTCCTGTCTGTCTCAACTACTGGATCACTACGACAAGGTCCTAAATGCACTAGAAGACAAAAAGAATGCAGATGTAATATATACAGACTTTGCAAAAGCCTTCGACAAGTGTGACCATGGCGTAATAGCGCACAAAATGCGCGCTAAAGGAATAACAGGAAAAGTCGGTCGATGGATCTATAATTTCCTCACTAACAGAACACAGAGAGTAGTCGTCAACAGAGTAAAGTCCGAGGCAGCTACAGTGAAAAGCTCTGTTCCACAAGGCACAGTACTAGCTCCCATCTTGTTCCTCATCCTCATATCCGACATAGACAAGGATGTCAGCCACAGCACCGTGTCTTCCTTTGCAGATGACACCCGAATCTGCATGACAGTGTCTTCCATTGCAGACACTGCAAGGCTCCAGGCGGACATCAACCAAATCTTTCAGTGGGCTGCAGAAAACAATATGAAGTTCAACGATGAGAAATTTCAATTACTCAGATATGGTAAACATGAGGAAATTAAATCTTCATCAGAGTACAAAACAAATTCTGGCCACAAAATAGAGCGAAACACCAACGTCAAAGACCTGGGAGTGATTATGTCGGAGGATCTCACCTTCAAGGACCATAACATTGTATCAATCGCATCTGCTAGAAAAATGACAGGATGGATAATGAGAACCTTCAAAACTAGGGAGGCCAAGCCCATGATGACACTCTTCAGGTCACTTGTTCTATCTAGGCTGGAATATTGCTGCACTCTAACAGCACCTTTCAAGGCAGGTGAAATTGCCGACCTAGAAAATGTACAGAGAACTTTCACGGCGCGCATAACGGAGATAAAACACCTCAATTACTGGGAGCGCTTGAGGTTTCTAAACCTGTATTCCCTGGAACGCAGGAGGGAGAGATACATGATTATATACACCTGGAAAATCCTAGAGGGACTAGTACCGAACTTGCACACGAAAATCACTCACTACGAAAGCAAAAGACTTGGCAGACGATGCACCATCCCCCCAATGAAAAGCAGGGGTGTCACTAGCACGTTAAGAGACCATACAATAAGTGTCAGGGGCCCGAGACTGTTCAACTGCCTCCCAGCACACATAAGGGGGATTACCAACAGACCCCTGGCAGTCTTCAAGCTGGCACTGGACAAGCACCTAAAGTCAGTTCCTGATCAGCCGGGCTGTGGCTCGTACGTTGGTTTGCGTGCAGCCAGCAGCAACAGCCTGGTTGATCAGGCGCTGATCCACCAGGAGGCCTGGTCACAGACCGGGCCGCGGGGGCATTGACCCCCGAAACTCTCTCCAGGTAAACTCCAGGTGCATAGTAGCGAAGGCAATGGGCATCATGGCGATCAGACAAGGATGGAACATTTGCTTCTGTATAGAGGCTCTCAACAGGGGAAGAGCGAAAAGCACCAAGGCACAAACGTAAGCCTTGGTGATGGATAGAGTTAAGGCTAGAGAGAGTAGCAGGAGAGGCTGCGGAATAAATCTGGTCACCATAATCGAGTTTCGATAAAACGAGGGCTGAATGTAGGCGAAGCAGAGTTCGACGATCAGCTCCCCAGGAAAGATGAGCAAGGGTTTTAAGAAGGTTTAGCCGGCTGTGACAAGTTGCCTTCAGAGAGGTAATGTGAGGTTTCCAGGATAACCGACGGTCAAAGAGAAGGCCTAGAAGCCTGACTGTATCACGTTCGGGGATACGGGAGCCATAGAGATACAAAGGATGATTGGAGATAACAGAACGTCTAGTGAAAGTAATTTGGTGAGTTTTGGTACTTGAAAATTTAAACCCATGTGTGGTGGCCCAAGTGGAAACACGGTCGACCGCATGCTGGAGAGAAACTGCAATAAGATGACAGTCAGCGCCTGCACAAGCAATAGCGAAGTCATCAACATAGAGTGATGACCAAATATTGGGTGGAAGAACAGAGGCCAAATCATTTATAGCAAGGAGAAAAAGTGTTGTGCTTAGAACACATCCCTGAGGGACACCTTCAGCTTGGACGAAGTCCGGGGAAAGAACATTATTGACTCGAACACGGAAATGTCTGTCAGTTAAAAAGTTCTTAAGGAAGGATGGTAGATTGCCTCGGAGGCCTAAGGAATGGGCCTGGGCCAAAATATTATACCTCCAAGTTGTGTCATATGCCTTCTCAAGGTCAAAAAATATGGCAATAACTGAGTGATTATTCGCAAAGGCATTACGAACATACGTATCCAAGCGTAGTAAGGGGTCTATGGTAGAACGACCCTTACGAAAGCCATATTGACTAGCGGAGAGACTGTTGTGAGTCTCTAAATACCACATTAAACGTCGATTTACGAGGTGTTCCATCACTTTGCAAACTGCACTAGTAAGAGCGATGGGGCGATAGTGGGAGGCATCATGTCCTGTAGTACCTGGTTTGCGGAAAGGGAGAACAATGGCAGATTTCCACAGCTGGGGAAGAACTCCTTGTGCCCAAATAAGATTGAAGAGGTGTAAGAGGACTACAAGGGCTGACTGATGTAAATGTTGTAACATACGAATATGAATGTCGTCAGGCCCAGCTGCCGATGATCGGCAAGCTGAGAGCGTTGCCTCCAGTTCTTGAAGTGTAAAAGGCACATTATACTGTTCTTCTCTGAGAGAAGAAAAGTCCAAGGGTACTAACTCTCTGGCAGACTTTGAGGAAAGAAACGAGGGGCATAGATGGAGCCCTCGGGAAATACAGACCAGATGTGTGCCAAGTTCAATGGCAACGTCGAGAGGGTTTGCTACATCAACACCAGTGACCCGTAGAACAGGAGCCGGGTCAGGAGAGTATTTACCACTCAATTTTCTCACTTTTTTCCAGACTGCACTCATAGAAGAAGCAGAGGTGATGGTGGAAACATAGTCTCGCCAACAAGTGCGTTTAGCTTCATGGATGACACGGCGAGCGATCGCACGCTTCTGCTTAAAATCAACAAGTCTCTCAGCGGTTCTATTGTACTGGTACCTGCCCCATGCAGCACGTTTCAAACGTACTGCACGAGCACAAGCAGGAGACCACCAAGGCACGCACTTCTGAGAATGCCTGCCTGAGGTTTGGGGTATAGAATGAGAAGCTGCGGTATAAACTGATGTCGAGAAGATGTGTAGGAGCTCATCAATGGAGGATGAGGAAGGAACCTCACTAAAAGCAGTGAGGTGTGAGTAAAGATCCCAATTTGCCCGATCAAATTGCCAGCGAGGACTACGGAAAGGTGGTGAATAGGAAGGAGAAGAAAGAATGATCGGAAAATGATCGCTGTCATGTAAGTCTGGTAGAACAGACCAGGTGAAGTCTAGTGCAGTGGAGGAAGAGCAGACTGATAGATCGATGCAAGAGAGAGTATGAGTACGAGGATCAAAATGGGTGGGAGTACCCGTATTTAAAACATGGAGGGGGTGAGAGGCGAGGAAAGCCTCCAACTGAATGCCACATGAGTCACAATGAGACCCCCCCCAGAGGAAATGGTGGGCATTAAAGTCACCAAGTAACAGAAGTGGTGGTGGTAAGGATGAAACAAGAAAGGCAAAGTCTGGGATAGAAAATGCTCGAGAAGGAGAGAGATATAAAGAACATATTGTAAACCACTTATTCAAGTGGATACGGGCTGCAGTGTAATGCAGCGAGGTATGGACAAATAGTTGACAGTACGGAATATCATTGCGTAGAAGAAGGGCACTTTCATTAAAGGTCCCATCTGAGAAAGGATCCGAAGAATACAATAAATTATAGCCTGAGATAGGTTGGAAAACAGCCGAGTGTAATTTTGGTTCTTGTAAGCAAGCACCAACAGGGGAAAACCTGGAAAGCAACATCTGAAGCTCACCCCGATTACCCCTGAGGCCGCGGATATTCCACTGTAAATAGGCCATGATTGGCGATGAAGAAAATATCAGGAATCTGTAGGTAAAGGCACCTACGGACTAGAGGGGTTAGAAAAGTCAACGTGTGGTGGCATTGGAAGATGTTCAAGTAGCGAAGGAACGGGGCGTTGCGAAGAATGGGGTTGTGAAGATGGAGGAGAGGGAAGAGAAGGAACAGGAAGTGAATCAGTGTCCATTGAAGGTTTAGTCTCTGCAATATATTCTGAAATGGCTTCAAGTGTTTCTGAATTCAAAGATGTATGGGAGACCATATTGGAGATAGGAGGAGGAGGGTGAGTAAAGATTGGGACAGTAATGGACTGTACCAAAGTAGAGGGGGAGGGAAAAGTGTAAGGGACTGGAGATGAAGGGTGGGGGGGGACAGAAGAGGCAGAAACCTGGGAGGTGACAGAAGAGGGAGAAACTTGGGAGGGGACGGGGGTGGAAGGCATAGTACGAGGAGGAGGGTGAATCTCCACACTTGTAATAGAGCTAGAGAGAGGAGAAGAACTAGGTACAGAGACTGGAAAGGTAAAGTGTGGAGATGGAAGAAGGGAAGGAAGGGGCAAAGAAGATTTGAGCAATGTGGATTTTTTGGACTTCTGAGTAGAGGGGCGATTGGTATTAGGTGTCGTACAAGGTCTTGTCGATACTGGGGCTTGTGAGGAAGGACGCGAAGATGTGAGAACAGACTGAGTTGTAGTCGGGACGTCAGAGCCAAGGACAGCAAAAGGATTAGATGCCGTAGTGGCTATGGGAGGGGTAACAACAGAGGAGGCTGCAGAAGATGGGACCCCAGAAGTGGGGGGACGTTTGGAAACACGAGAATAAGAAACACGGGGTAGTCTCCCTTGGAGGCGGAGATGAGTAACTGCCGTAGCATAAGGGAGACCTTCTGCCTCTTTGAGGCAACGGATTTCACGTTCGTTTAAGTAGACCTGGCAACGGCGGGAGTACGAAGGGTGAGCTTCATTACAATTAAGGCAAGATGGAGGTTGACTGCAAGATGTATTAGAATGGTCGTCGGCACCACAGACTGGGCATTCGGCCATAGATCTGCAATATTTCGCTGGGTGACCAAAACTCCAGCAATTTCTACATTGTTGCGGTGTAGGTATCACCTTTCGAACTTGTAACCGATGTCCCGCGACATATACAGAGGATGGGAGTTCTCGGCTGTCAAAAGTTAAACGAGCCACATTGCAAGGGTAACGTCTCCGCCCCCGGGCAGGAAGTACATAAGTGTCTACTTTGAGGATTGGGAGATCCTGGAGTTCCAGCTGTTCAAAAATGTCATTGCCACATGACTGGAAATTCTGTTGGACTATGGTATGGGGCAGAATGACAGTACCACTACAAGAATTGAGAGAAAGATGTTTTTCAATAGTGATAGGAGTAGTATCGATATTCGAAAGGAGAGAAAGATCATGAGCTTGGGTAGCATTCTGGACAGTGACGATGCGCGTACCGCTCTTGAGAGCGTGAAATGAAATATCTCTGCCAACATGACGCAGGAGCGCTTTGCCAATACTATGGTCAGAAAGGTAGGCAGAAGAAGAAGTTGGTCTTAAAGTAAAGAATTTAGTCCATTGTGTGGTCCGAAACTGAGCGTGGAGAGGGAGTGCTTGACGTGTCGGTCTTTTCCGAGTAGAATGGGAAGGTAACGAAGGAGCATCATCAGGAGATTGACGTTGGCGTTTAGGAGTAGGACCGGAGTTGGTCCGGCATGAAATGGGCGGGCGATTCGAAAATTGCCGTACCGTAGAGGAAGAAGCCGGAAGCATAGTCAAAGGAGAGCGGAGTTCAGACAAATCGAAGGAGTCAGTCGAAGCCCCGGTACCTGAAGCGGGTGAGGAAACAGCACCAGCAAGAGGTACAGGGGCATCAGGAGTGTCCGAAGAGTGGTCTAAACACAAGGCAGGGTCAGAATGGGGTGCGGTATCAAGAAGGGGCCCGGGGGTAGTGGTTTCATGGACTAGGGCTGCCATGGTTAGGTTACTCCTTTGCTTTTTGTTTTTAAGAAAAAAAAAAGAAAGAAGAAAAGAAAATAAAAATAAAAAAAAGAATAAAAAAAGGGGGGAGCGGGGAGGAATAGTTCCCAGGAGGAATGAAAGGGCCGGAAATCTCCCTCCGCGCCCAAGAGGACCTCAACACCGCTAGTAGCGCAGATGCAGCATGGAACCCGTGCCATACCCTACCCTTCATGCCACTAAACCAGCAATCCGGGATAGCAACCTCACATCTGCCGAGCTACCTCGGTGGACAAAAGGGAGGGCGGCCGGATATCCGCCACAAAGCATACCTCCTTCGGCCACCACCCCTGGAATCCGAAAGGTGGCTTCCAGAGATACACCCGTCGCCCAAAAGACACCCAAAGCTACTCCAGGATACCGGAGAGGGATCGGGACATCCCCAGGCAATCCAGATTCCACGGCAAACTACGCCACCGCCAAGAACTTCAACGGAATGGGATGGACCCCGGTGTCCTTTCCCCTACCTAGGAACTAGCACGCCTGTGGGAGAAATCCCGAAGGCCAAAAAGAGGAAGGGCAAAAGGGAGGGGTGAGGAGGAGGAGGAGGAATGGAAAAAGGGGAGGATGGGATAGGGGAGGGGAGAATGGGGGGTAATTAGGTTCGGTCTGAGGAAGAAGACCGACAGGGCTAATTCCTCAGACCAAGAGCCTCTTCACCACGCCAAGGAGCCCCCCTTGAAGAGGGGAAAACTATGAAGAGCTGAAACTTGGATTTTTTTTTTTTTTTCAACGAACCAGCCGCATCCCACCGAGGCAGGATGACCTAAAAAGAAAATACTAAAGTTTTTCTTTTTAAATTTAATAATTTATACAGAAGGGGTTACTAGCCCTTTATAGATTGAATATATACTCTTGCTCCATGAAATTGTATCTTTTTCCCCTTTCCATGAATCGAACCTGACTCCCATTCTAGCAGGCGCTGCATGACCCCTACGGGTTTAGTGCTCTCCCATGAATGAAATATCTAGAAAGCATTAGTAGGGAGGTAAACGATTCATAAATGATAAATAATAATAATAAAACCATTGCAAACTAATTATTGGCAACAAATTATTCCTTTAATTTAGATCCCTAAACTTACTAAGGATAAATGCCAATCACACGTACTATTGTTCATGTCTTCAGAACACTGCATTATATTGATGACAGACATTTCCTGAAGAATATATAAGAGAACACATAGGCATCACACTAGAAACAAATATATATTAGATATCTCCCGCGTTCATTGAACATCTCTAGAAATTTTATTCCAATTAAGGGGGTTTAAAATGCGGAATAATTTATTTGGTGTGTTATACTATTTACCATGCTCAATGGTTGCTTAACGAGGTTTAAGTCTTGGTTGGCAACTCTCATTCCTCACACACTGAATGTTTGTGGTTCAATCTCCAGCACTGGTGGAAACGTTGAATGTGTTTCCTTACACCTCCTGTCCTTGTTCACCTAGCAGTAAGCAGGTACCTGGGTGTTTGTCTACTAGTGTGGGCTACATCCTAGGAGACAAGACTGAAAATAAAATAGCCCCCGATGACCTTTTTGGGTTATCCTGGGCAGCTAGCCCACCGGGTTAAAAACCCAAACAAATCTGATCTTATCTTGACTTCATTAGGGTCATTAAGGCTGCATGGTAACCTTTTCACCACCAAATCAGCACTGTATGGCCCTTGTGGTTTAGCGCTTCTTTTTTGATAATAATAATAATTCACCACCAAATAAGAAAACTTTAATTTCTAAAATAGGGATTAAAGCAAACTCACTCTTAGCATATGGGGCTAACAGCACCTTTCAAGGCAGGTGAAATTGCCGACCTAGAAAATGTACAGAGAACTTTCATGGCGCGCATAACGGAGATAAAACACCTCAATTACTGGGAGCGCTTGAGGTTCCTAAACCTGTATTCCCTGGAATGAAGGAGGGAGAGATACATGATAATATACACCTGGAAAATCCTAGAGGGACTAGTACCGAACTTGCACACGAAAATCACTCACTACGAAAGCAAAAGACTTGGCAGACGATGCACCATCCCCCCAATGAAAAGCAGGGGTGTCACTAGCACGTTAAGAGACCATACAATAAGTGTCAGGGGCCCGAGACTGTTCAACTGCCTCCCAGCACACATAAGGGGGATTACCAACAGACCCCTGGCAGTCTTCAAGCTGGCACTGGACAAGCACCTAAAGTCAGTTCCTGATCAGCCGGGCTGTGGCTCGTACGTTGGTTTGCGTGCAGCCAGCAGCAACAGCCTGGTTGATCAGGCGCTGATCCACCAGGAGGCCTGGTCACAGACCGGGCTGCGGGGGCGTTGACCCCCGGAACTCTCTCCAGGTAAATTCCAGGTAAATATACACTCGAGTAACACCCAAGGTATAATATACGCATATCCCGCATGTTTACACAATGAATTGAAATCAGAGTTAAAATAAGTACTGTGTGTTGAAATAGTACAATCAAGTAATTTACTAAAACAAATTATTTAAGAAATTTCTTTAATTACTATAGTTATTACATTTTACTGCAATCTTATAAATTGCATCATGTACCCCTTCTTTAACCTTGCCACTAATTTTTGAAATATTGACTATCTTTAACCATTATCATATCATTAGTATTGCTTTTTATTCCACTATATCATGATTTAAAAAGTCGTGATACAATGGAACAAAAGTCATTTTGATTAATGCATAATTACACAAACAATTGTTTTTAACATGTGAGCTATGACACTCTTCAGGTTGCTTGTTCTATCTAGGCTCGAATACTGCTGCACACTAACAGCACCTTCCAAGGCAGGTGAAATTGCTGACCTAGAAAATGCACAGAGAACCTTCACGGAACACACGACTGCGATAAAACACCTCAATTATTGGGAACACTTGAAGTTCCTCAACCTGTACTCCTAGAGGGATTAGTTCCAAACCTGCACGCAAAAATCACTATGAAAGCAAATGACTCAGCAGGCGATGCAACATCCCCTCAATGAAAAGGGGTGCCACTAGCAGGATAAGAGACAACACAGTACATTGAGAGAGAACAATAAGTGTCCAGGGTCCAAGACTGTTCAACTGCCTCCCAGCCTACATAAGGGGGATTACCAATAGACCCCTGGCTGTCTTCAAGCAGGCACTGGACAGATACCTAAAGTCAGTACCTGACCAACCATGCTGTGGTTTATATCAGGTTGCATGCAGCCAACAGTAACAGCCTGATTGATCAGGCCCTTCCTCACCATGAGGCCTGGTCACAGACTTGGCCGTGGAGGTGTTGACCCCCGAAACCCTCTCCAGTAATGACCAGATGTTACATAAGATTTCCCATTTTCCCCATCAATACCTTCTAGTAAACTCAAGCTTAAGCACCGCCACAACCATGTATTGCATTTTACAATATTTTGTAGTTTTAGCCTTCCCGAAATGTTGTGCATACTATGGACTTAACACAAGATCTGTATTACTTGCTATGCTGTTAATGAGAATAAATTATTATTATTATTTAATGAAAACTTCTTGAGCTTTTATTTCTTATTTGCAGTATGAAGAAATTACCTATGTACAGCATGATGGTCATTATTTTCTGACTGGATTTGCTTACAAGACAAATATAATAGAACCTATTGCTTCAAGCAAATGTACTATTATATTAATACGTACGTAATTCAATAATCTTAACTCATAAGCAGCATTAAAAACATTGTACTGAAGAACTAGTAAAACCAAATCTTAGTTTTCTCCCATGACTGTGGAATGGCATTTAATTAACAGTAGGTAATACTGGTATACCTGGAGAGGGTTTGGGGGTCAATGCCCCCACAGCCTGGTCTGTGACCAAGCCTCATATAACACCATCACTAGTACATCTAGTTAGCCTTATTTATTTAAGGTTCATTTTTTTCAGTTTACCGATAACATGTGATACAGAATTCTAAATTAAATTTAATAGTTGCTCTTCCATACCCATTCACCATCCCTCTGACTTCCTTTATGCCAACACCTTTGCTTCTCTCGCTCTACCATCTATTTCACTTCAGCCATGTAGTGCTGAATGGTGCTTATGGGTTTAATGCTCTGCTCTAATGTTATAATAATAAATCACACCCATTCACACAATGTATATGCTCTTTTTATCCTTTCATTATACAGTATTGCTATTCCTCTTTGCTATATTTAAATGGGAAAATGAAAAACACTATAAACAGATAAAGATCATGTAATGCATGCACCACCATGCCTTTAAATTAAAAAAGTACACCTATCAGTCACTTGCTCATTCAAAAATAATATTATCTGATTAATATTTGCTATAATACTGTTCATCGTTTCTTGAATTCTACATAAATTAGAGAACACGTGAACATATTATTATTATTATAATAAAAAAGAAGCGCTAAGCCACACGGGCTATACAGCGCTGCAGGGTAGGGAAGGAAGCGAGGGTATTGGATGGCAGAAGGGAGGAGGGATGATCAGTAGGTTACAGAAAACAGCGGGGCAGGGGATAGTATGGGGGTAGAGGGTAGCAAGAGATTGAAGTAGAAAGGGCTGAAGGTATCAGAATTTGTGAAGTAAGTCAGTTGTTGTCAAAAAGTCAATGAGAGAGTCCGGATGAAAGGTGGGTCCATCAGCGAGAAGGGAAGGTAAAGAGAGAGCAGCGGAGCGAAGACGACGACGGAGGTAAATTCTGTGTGCTCGTTGATAAAGTGGGCAGTCCAACAGAATGTGGCTGACTCATAATTGAACCTGGCAATTCTCACAGAGAGGAGCAGGGCACCTCTCCATGAGATATCCATGAGTAAGATGAGTATGGCCAATGCGAAAACGGGAGAGAGTAGTCTCCCAACCTCGACACTGGTGATAAGAAGACGGCCAGTAACCTATACTCGGTTTAATAGATTGAATTTTGTTACAGAGCATAGTAGACCAACGTTGTTGCCAACGGGTGTGAAGGTGGGAAGATATTGCAGCAAAATAGCCCGTAAATGGAATACCTCTATATGAAACTGGTAGGTCATGTACTGCTGACCGCGTAGCAGTGTCTGCCTGTTCATTGCCCTGTACGTCAACATGACCAGGGACCCAACAAAAAACAATATTTTTATGCTTGGTAAAGATGCAGCGTAGCCAAAGTTGGATACGGAGGACTAAGGAGTGAGGTGTATCAAATTTCTGTATAGCCTGTAAAGTGCTAAGGGACAGCCAGCGCCTGCACAGGCAATAGCGAAGTCATCAACATAGAGTGATGACCAAATATTTGATGGAAGACTAGAGGCCAAATCATTAATAGCAAGGAGAAAAAATGTTGTGCTCAGAACACATCCCTGGCTCTTCAACACGCAAGTTATACTTTTGTATCAGTCAAATCACATATTACTCGGGTAGATAATTTCCAGTAGATCCTTCATGTGTTAGCTCAAATCACCGACCAGTATGTTTTAAATAAGTGACCCACTGATCAGAGCAGATCGCCTGGCCCGAACCCTTGCCTGGTCCGAACCCTTGACTGGTCCGAACCCGGGACTGGTTTCAAACAGTTTCGTTGGACAATAAAGCAGACTGTAAACGGATGGGGTTGTAGGCGCCCTATAAACACAAACATTAAAAATCAGGAACGTGACGGTAAGCTGTCCAATATACAAAAAGAGTTAGAAACAGAAATACAAATAGCTAGAGCTTCATTTAAGGTTATTAATAGAATTTTCAAGAGGTTGCTAGTAGAATTTGCAGTAAATCAACCATTCAAATCATTATGAAGCCCTGTGTAGTCTGTGGTCAGTCAAACAAACGGGCTTCCACATGGATAAATTGTCATTTTTGTGGAAATTGGTGTCACGCCCCTTGTGCAGATATCCCAGAACTAGCTACAAGCAGTATTAAAACAGAGAAGTGTTTTTGGGTATGCTCAAATGAGGAAAATCTGTGGACTAAAATCACAAGGGTATTAAAAGAGGACAACATCAAAGCTGCTTTCATAGAAAACCTGGAAGCTTTCTACAACAGATGGGAACATAAAATGTCTGGGCTGAATGGTACTGCCCTTGATACTGGCCATGTAGTCATAAACTGTAAGGCTGGAGGTGATGTCCTGGTAGTCAGTAAATGTGGGGCTGATAGTGCTGTCCTGGGAGACAGTAATGGTGAAGCTGGAGGTGCTGTCCTGGGAGACAGTAATGGTGAAGCTGGAGGTGCTGTCCTGGGAGACAGTAATGGTGAAGCTGGAGGTGCTGTCCTGGGAGACAGAAATGGTGAAGCTGGAGATACTGTCCTGGGAGACAGAAATGGTGAAGCTGGAGGTGCTGTCCTGGGAGACAGAAATGGTGAAGCTGGAGATACTGTCCTGGGAGACAGTAATGGTGAAGCTGGAGGTGCTGTCCTGGGAGACAGAAATGGTGAAGCTGGAGATACTGTCCTGGGAGACAGAAATGGTGAAGCTGGAGATATTGTCCAGGTAGTCGGGAATTATACGCAGGAAGGAATACATATAAATGATCTCATAGGGGACAGGAGCCATAGTAGGGAAACAAGTGTAGTCAAAGATAAGATAAAACCAATATTGCAAACTAGAAATACCGCAGGAAATAGCAAACAAGAGGACTCCAATAGCAATAGTGAGGATAAATTACCAAAAACAACTGGTGGGAGCTCCATTGTTGGTGCTAGGGAGGATAGAAGTAAGACAGGGAAACATGCACCAACAGGGAATACAGTCACAGAAACCCAAGGCAAGCGGAAACCAAGCCTGTGCACATACTATGCACTTGGTATCTGCTGGCATGGGAAATCTGGAAAAACAGATGGGACATGCAACTATGACCACCCTAGAAAATGCCATGCCCATATGAAAACAGGAAAATGCAAACTCCCTTCCTGTAAGCTTTTTCACCCTGAAATGTGTACCTCTTCAGTACAGGAAAGACTGTGCTATAACTTAAATTGCCAGGCATACCATCTAAAGGGGACAAAAAGATACAAAACATCCAGGCCATGGGAAAACCTGGGTAGCCACAGCCACTCAAGAGGGAGAGGTTTTTTAGTGCCAGGAAGGAAAAAAAACTGGCAGGAAATGGCAGAAATCGTACACCAAATCCAGTCATTCCTGGAGTGGAACCACAGTCGATGGCCTCCACTCCAAACCAACAGATACAGATACTAATGCCGGAAAAAAAATCCCCCCCCAGTACCAACAATACCACCAGTCCGATAACATTCTTCTTTGCAAATATACAGGGTCTAAAGCCAGCTACAAACAACAAAATACCTTTCATCCGTGGACTGCTTGCAGAGGCAAAGGCAATGTTCGCGGCTTTCACTGAGACCCACATAAAGGATCACTTGGACAACGAAGTATGGATCCCAGGTTACAACCTATACAGATGTGACAGAGTGAACAGGCAAAAGGGGGGGGTTGGCCTGTACATTGCAGAGTCACTTGTTTGCACAGAACTGCTTAATGCCTCAAATGACGTAGTGGAAGTTTTAGCAGTAAAGGTCGAGAACCAAAACCTAGTCATTGTGGTAGTCTACAAGCCTCCGGATGCAACATCCCAGCAATTCCAGGAACAGCTGTTAAAAATTGACCACTGTCTGGAAAATCTTCCAGCTCCTGCACCCAACATCTTGCTCCTGGGGGATTTCAACTTAAGGCACCTAAAATGGAGGAATATAGCAAATAATATTGTTGCAGTAATAACACCAGGAGGCAGCTCTGATGAAAACTCACACTCACACGAGCTTTTAAATCTCTGCACAAAATTCAATTTAAACCAGCAAATAATAGAGCCTACAAGACTGGAGAATACACTAGACCTCATCTTCACTAACAATGATGATCTGATAAGAAATGTCACCATATCAAAAACAATATACTCAGATCACAACATAATTGAGGTTCAGACATGTATGCATGGAGCCCCAGACCGACAAAATGAGACTAGTCACGAGGGAGCATTCACCAAATTCAACTTCAATAACAAAAACATAAAGTGGGACCAAGTAAACCAAGTCCTAACCGATATAAGCTGGGAAGATATACTAAGCAACACAGACCCAAACTTATGCCTAGAACAGATTAACTCGGTGGCACTCGATGTATGCACAAGGCTTATTCCTCTAAGAAAAAGGAGGAGTAGATGTAAAATAGAAAGAGACAGGCGCTCCCTTTACAGGCGACGGAAAAGAATAACAGAGCGGCTAAAAGAGGTCAATATATCTGAAATGCGCAGGGAGACACTGGTCAGAGAAATAGCAAGCATCGAACTTAAGCTAAAAGAATCCTTTAGGAGTCAGGAATCGCGGGAAGAACTAAAAGCCATAAATGAAATCGAAAGAAACCCAAAGTATTTCTTCTCCTATGCCAAATCAAAATCGAGAACAACGTCCAGTATTGGGCCCCTACTTAAACAAGATGGGTCCTACACAGATGACAGCAAGGAAATGAGTGAGCTACTCAAGTCCCAATATGACTCAGTTTTTAGCAAGCCGCTAACCAGACTGAGAGTCGAAGACCAAAATGAATTTTTTATGAGAGAGCCACAAAATTTGACTAACACAAGCCTATCCGATGTTATCCTGACGCCAAATGACTTCGAACAGGCGATAAATGACATGCCCATGCACTCTGCCCCAGGGCCAGACTCATGGAACTCTGTGTTCATCAAGAACTGCAAGAAGCCCCTATCACGAGCCTTTTCCATCCTATGGAGAGGGAGCATGGACACGGGGGTCGTCCCTCAGTTACTAAAAACAACAGACATAGCCCCACTCCACAAAGGGGGCAGTAAAGCAACAGCAAAGAACTACAGACCAATAGCACTAACATCCCATATCATAAAAATCTTTGAAAGGGTCCTAAGAAGCAAGATCACCACCCATCTAGAAACCCATCAGTTACACAACCCAGGGCAACATGGGTTTAGAACAGGTCGCTCCTGTCTGTCTCAACTACTGGATCACTACGACAAGGTCCTAAATGCACTAGAAGACAAAAAGAATGCAGATGTAATATATACAGACTTTGCAAAAGCCTTCGACAAGTGTGACCATGGCGTAATAGCGCACAAAATGCGCGCTAAAGGAATAACAGGAAAAGTCGGTCGATGGATCTATAATTTCCTCACTAACAGAACACAGAGAGTAGTCGTCAACAGAGTAAAGTCCGAGGCAGCTACGGTGAAAAGCTCTGTCCCACAAGGCACAGTACTAGCTCCCATCTTGTTCCTCATCCTCATATCCGACATAGACAAGGATGTCAGCCACAGCACCGTGTCTTCCTTTGCAGATGACACCCGAATCTGCATGACAGTGTCTTCCATTGCAGACACTGAAAGGCTCCAGGCGGACATCAACCAAATCTTTCAGTGGGCTGCAGAAAACAATATGAAGTTCAACGATGAGAAATTTCAATTACTCAGATATGGTAAACATGAGGAAATTAAATCTTCATCAGAGTACAAAACAAATTCTGGCCACAAAATAGAGCGAAACACCAACGTCAAAGACCTAGGAGTGATTATGTCGGAGGATCTCACCTTCAAGGACCATAACATTGTATCAATCGCATCTGCTAGAAAAATGACAGGATGGATAATGAGAACCTTCAAAACTAGGGAGGCCAAGCCCATGATGACACTCTTCAGGTCACTTGTTCTATCTAGGCTGGAATATTGCTGCACTCTAACAGCACCTTTCAAGGCAGGTGAAATTGCCGACCTAGAAAATGTACAGAGAACTTTCACGGCGCGCATAACGGAGATAAAACACCTCAATTACTGGGAGCGCTTGAGGTTTCTAAACCTGTATTCCCTGGAACGCAGGAGGGAGAGATACATGATTATATACACCTGGAAAATCCTAGAGGGACTAGTACCAAACTTGCACACGAAAATCACTCACTACGAAAGCAAAAGACTTGGCAGACGATGCACCATCCCCCCAATGAAAAGCAGGGGTGTCACTAGCACGTTAAGAGACCATACAATAAGTGTCAGGGGCCCGAGACTGTTCAACTGCCTCCCAGCACACATAAGGGGGATTACCAACAGACCCCTGGCAGTCTTCAAGCTGGCACTGGACAAGCAACTAAAGTCAGTTCCTGATCAGCCGGGCTGTGGCTCGTACGTTGGTTTGCGTGCAGCCAGCAGCAACAGCCTGGTTGATCAGGCGCTGATCCACCAGGAGGCCTGGTCACAGACCGGGCCGCGGGGGCGTTGACCCCCGAAACTCTCTCCAGGTAAACTCCAGGGACACCTTCAGCTTGGATAAAGTCCGGGGAGAGCACATTATTAACCCGAACAAGGAAATGTCTATCAGTTAAAAAGTTCTTAAGGAAGGATGGTAGATTGCCACGGAGGCCTAAGGAGTAGGCTTGGGCCAAAATATTATACCTCCAAGTTGTGTCATATGCCTTCTAAAGGTCAAAAAATATGGCAATAACTGAGTGGTTATTCGCAAAGGCATTACGAACATACGTATCCAAACGTAGTAAGGGGTCTATGGTAGAACGTCCCTTACGAAAGCCATATTGACGAGTGGAGAGACTGTTGTGTGTCTCTAAATACCACACTAAACGTCTATTTACCAGGCGTTCCATCACTTTGCAAACTGCAATGGTAAGAGCAATGCGACGATAGTGGGAGGCTTCATGTCCCATAGTGCCTGGTTTGCGGAAAGGGAGAACAATGGCAGATTTCCACAGCTGTGGAAGAACTCCTTGTGACCAAATAAGATTGAAAAGGCATAATAGGACTGCAAGGGCTGACTGATGTAAATGTTGTAGCATATGAATATGAATGTCGTGGGGCCCAGCTGCCGATGATCAGCAAGCTGAGAGTGTTGCCTCCAGTTCTTGAAGTGTAAAAGGCACATTATACTGTTCTTCTCTGAGAGAAGAAAAGTCCAAGGGTGCTAACTCTCTGGCAGACTTTGAGGAAAGAAACGAGGGGCATAGATGAAGCCCCTGAGAAATACGGACCAGATGATTGCCAATTTCATTGGCAATATCTAGTGGGTTTGCTATATCAACACCAGCAACCCGCAGAACAGGAGCCGGGTCAGGAGAATATTTACCACTCAGTTTTCGTACTTTTTTCCAGACTGTACTCATAGAGGAAGCAGAGGTGATGGTGGAGACATAATCTCGCCAGCAAGTGCGTTTAGCGTCACGGATGACATGGCGAGTGATCGCACGCTTCTGCTTAAAATCAAGAAGTCTCTCCGTGGTTCTATTGTACCGGTACCTGCCCCATGCAGCGCGTTTCAAACGTACTGCACGAGCACAAGCAGGAGACCACCAAGGCACGCATTTCTGAGAATGCCTGCCCGAAGTTTGGGGTATAGAATGAGAAGCTGCCGTTAAAATGGAGGACGAAGAAGGAACCTCACTAAAAACAGTTAGTTGTGAATAAAGGTTCCAATTTGCCTGATCAAATTGCCAGCGTGGGATACGAAGAGGTGGTGAATATGAAGGGGAAGTAAGAATGATTGGGAAATGATCGCTGTCATGTAAATCCGGGAGAACAAACCAGGTGAAGTCTAATGCAGCGGAGGAAGAGCTGACAGAGATCAATGCAAGAGAGAGTGCGAGTCCGAGGATCAAAATGGGTGTGAGTAGCTGTATTTAAAACATGGAGGGGGTGGGTGGCAAGAAAAGCCTCTAACTGAATGCCACGGGAATCACAGCGAGACCCCCCCAGAGGAAATGATGGGCATTAAAATCGCCAAGTAACAGAATCGGTGGTGGCAATGACGAAACAAGAAAGGCAATATCCGAGGAGAGAGATATAAAGAACAGTGTATACCACCTATGCAAGTGGATACGGGCTGCTGTGTAATGCAGCGAAGTACGAACAAATAGCTTATGGTACGTAATATCAGTGCGTAGAAGAAGGGCACTTTCATTAAAGGTCCTATCAGGAAAAGGATCTGAAGAATACAATAAATTATAGCCTGAGATGGGAGAGACAACAGCAGAGTGTAATTTTGGTTCCTGCAAGCAAACACCAACAGGGGAAAACTGGGAGAGTAACATCTGAAACTCACCCCGATTACCCCTGAGGCCGCGTATATTCCACTGTAAATAGGCCATGATTGGCAATGATAAAGATACTTGAAATCCGCAGGTAAGGGTTCCTACGGACTAGAGGGGTTAGAAAAGTCCACATGTGGAGGCAGCGGAAAACGTTCAAGCAGCGAAGGATCGGTGCGCTGTGAAGAAAGGAGTTGCGCAGATGGAGGAGAGGAGAGAGAAGGAACAGAGGGTGGATCAGTGTTCATTGATGGTTTGGTCTCTGCAATATATTCAGAGATTGCTTCAAGTGTTTCGGAATTCAGAGACGTCGTATGGGAGACAATATTGGAGATGGTAGGGGGAGGATGAGTAAAGATTGGAACTGTAATGGACTGCACCAAGGTAAGGGGGGGGGGCGAAAGGGTGGAGGGAACTGGAGAAGAAGCGTGGAAGGGGACAGAAGAGGCAGAAACCTGGGAGGTGGCAGAAGAGGAAGAAACTTGGTAGGGAACAGGGGAGGTAGGTATAGTACGAGGAGGAGGGTGAACCTCTACACTTGTAACAGAGCCAGTGAGAGGGGAAGAACCCGGTATAGACACAGGGAAGGTAAAATGAGGAGGTGGAAGAAGGGAAGGAGGGGTTAAAGGACCTTTTTTTGACTTCTGAGAAGTAGAGGGACGATTGGGAGGAGGTGTCGTACGAGGTCTCGTCGATACTGAGGCTTGTGAGGGAGAACACGAAGAAGCGAGAACAGACTGAGGCGTTGAAGTAGGGACGTCTGAGCCTAGGACAGCTAAAGAATTAGATACAGGAGTGACTATGGGAGAGGTAACCACAGAGGAGGTTGCAGAAGATGGGACCCCAGAAGTGGGGGGACGTTTTGAAACACGGGAATAAGAAACACGAGGTAGTCTCCCTTGGAGGCGGAGATGAGAAACTGCCATGGCATAAAGGAGACCTTCTGCTTCTTTGACGTAACGGATTTCCCGCTCATTTAAGTAGACTTGGCAACGGCAAGAGTACGAAGGGTGAGCCCCATGACAATTAAGGCAAGAGTGAGGTCGATTGCAAGACGTATTAGAATGGTCATCGGCACCACAGACTGGGCATTCGGCTATGGATCTGCAATATTTCGCTGGATGGCCAAATCGCCAGCAATTTCTACACTGTTGCGGTGTAGAGATCACCTTTCAAACTTGCAACCGATGCCCTGCTACATAAACTGAGGATAGGAGTTCACGGCTGTCAAAAGTTAAACGAGCCACATTGCTAGGGTATCGTCTCCGCCCGCGGGCAGGAAGAACATAAGTGTCTACCTTGAGGATTGGGAGATCTTGGAGTTCCAGCTGTTCAAGAATGTCATTGCCACATGTCTGGAAATTTTGTTGAACTATGGTATGGGGCAGAATGACGATACCACTACAAGAATTGAGGGAATGATGTTTTTTCAATAGTGACAGGAACAGTATCGATATGGGAAAGAAGAGAAAGATCATGAGCTTGGGTAGCTTTCTGTACAGTGATGATGCGCGTACCGCTCTTAAGAGCATGAAAAGAAATATCTTTACCAACATGGTGTAGGAGTGCCTTGCCAATACTGTGGTTGGAAAGATAGGCGGTAGAGGAAGTTGGTCGTAAAGTGAAGAATTTAGTCCATTGTGCAGTCTGAAACTGAGCGTGGAAAGGGAGTGCAGGACGTGTCGATCTTTTCTGAGAAGAACGAGAAGGTGGAGAAGTATCATCAGCAGGTAATTGTCGTTGGCGTTTAGGCGTGGGACCAGAGTTGGTCCGACGTGGAATGGGCCGGCGATTCAAAAATTGCCGCACCATAGAGGGAGAGACCGGAAGCATAGTCAAAGGAGAGCAGAGGTCAGATAAATCAAAGGAGTCAGTCGAGACCTCAGTACCTGAAGCGGGTGAGGAAACAGCACCGGCAAGAGGTACAGAGGCATGAGGAGTGTCCAAAGAGTGGTCCAAAGACGAGGCGGGGTCAGAACGGGGTGCGGTATCAAGAAGGGGCCCTGGGGTACCAGGTTCATGGATTGGGTTCTCCATGGTTAGGTTACTTCTTTCTTTTTGTTTTTAAGAAAAAAAAAGAAAGAAAAGAAAATAAAAATAAAAAAAGAATAAAAAAAAGGAGGGGCCGGGGAGGGATAGTTATTATGAGGAATGAAAGGGCCAGAAATCTCCCTCCGCGCCCAAGAGGACCTCAGCACCGGAAGTAGCGTAGATGCAGCATGGAACCCGTGCCATACCCTACCCATCATGCCAGTAAACCAGCAATCCGGAATAGCAACCTCACATCTGCCGAGTTACCTCGGTGGACAAAAGAGAGGGTGGCCGGATATCCACCACAAAGCATACCTCCTTCGGCCACCACCCCCGGAATCTGAAAGGTGGCTTCCAGAGATACACCCGTCGCCCGAAAGACACCCAAAGCCACTCTCCGGGATACTGGAGAGGGATCCAGATTCCACGGCAAACTACGCCACCGCCAAGAACCTCAACGGAATGGGATGGACCCAGGTACCCTTTCCCCTACCTAGGAACTAGCGCGCCTGTGGGAAAAATCCCAAAGGCCAAAAAAGAGGAAGGGCAAAAGGGAGGGGTGGGGAGGGGGAGGAGGAAAGGGAAAAGGGGAGGATGGTATAGGGAAGGGGGGATTGGGGGGTAATTAGGTTCGGTCTGAGGAAGGAGACTGACAGGTCTAATTCCTCAGACCAAGAGCCTCTTCACCACAACAAGGAGCCCCCCTTGAAGAGGTACGTGAACATAATTAAAGAACACTGCAGTAAGCCTATTTTCCCATTCTAGGAAGGTTTAACTAGCACTCACTTGTATATCAGTTCAAACTATATTTCAACCTATATAAAGTTCTTGCCCCAGTGATGCTCTCCTGCTCCAGATGCATCCAATCAATTTGTGCATGTATCAGATATTTGGGAGTTGACGTGTCAGCGGATGGATTTATGAAGGATGAGGTTAATCATAGAACTGATGAAGGAAAAAAAGGCGAGTGGTGCGTTGAGGTATATGTGGAGACAAAGAACGTTATCTATGGAGGCGAAGAAGGGAATGTGTGAAAGTATAGTAATACCAACACTCTTATATGGGTGTGAAGCTTGGGTTGTGAATGCAGCAGCGAGGAGGCAGTGGAGATGTCCTGTCTAAGAGCAATGTGTGGTGTAAATATTATGCAGAAAATTTGGAGTGTGGAAATTAGGAAAAGGTGTGGAGTTAATAAAAGTATTAGTCAGAGGGCTGAAGAGGGGTTGTTGAGGTGGTTTTGTCATTTAGAAAGAATGGATCAAAGTAGAATGACATGGAGAGCATATAGATCTGTAGGGGAAGGAAGACGGGGTAGAGGTCGTCCTCGAAAAGGTTGGAGGGAGAGGGTAAGGGAGGTTTTGTGGGCGAGGGGCTTGGACTTCCAGCAGGCGTGCGTGAGCATGTTCATTAGGAGTGAATGGAGACGAATGGTATTTGGGACCTGACGATCTGTTGGAGTGTGAGCAGGGTAATATTTAGTGAAGGGATTCAGGGAAACCAGTTATTTTTATACAGCCGGACTTGAGTCTTGGAAATGGGAAGTACAATGCCTGCACTCTAAAGGAGGGGCTCGGGATATTGGTGGTTTGGAGGGATATGTTGTGTATCTTCATACATATATGCTTCTAAACTGCTGTATTCTGAGCACCTCTGCAAAAACAGTGATAATGTGTGAGTGTGGTGAAAGTGTTGAATGATGATGAAAGTATTTTCTTTTTGGGGATTTTCTTTCTTTTTGGGTCACCTTGCCTCGGTGGGAGACGGCCGACTTGTTAAAAAAAAAATAAAATACATATATAAATAGGTTTGTACTACAGAGTTTAAACTATGTATGTATTTCAAGTTATACGTTATTTGTTAGTAAACAAATATTTAAGAATCATACACATCAGTTATAAAATAAGACAAACAGTATGAAAAGATTGTAATTATAAGATAAAAAGAAAAATGAAAATTAATCTGAGATTACAATACTGTGAACACCTGCTTATCCAGATGACAGTGATGGGTATGATGGATATGCGTACTATTATCTAGCTATACTTGTTTGAATATCTTTATATCATCTGTTCCAGAGAAAATCTTACTATTCTCACTTTCCATTGAGATAACAAACATTTTAAAATACAATAAATACACATTTTTATTGAATATGCAAGCAATTGTTGTTAAAAAATTTTATTCACCTGCCAAAATAAAAATGTAATACTGTATATTTCCCCTTGGAGACAGAATATATGTATTTTGTCTACCATGCTTCTTTTTTTTACTCCTGGGTTCCACAAAATATTCCAATTTAAAGATTTTATTTCTATTTGTTTTATAAATTAAACTGGATTAATCTGTAGAAAATTTTTTTAGTATTGACAGTTTTTGGTCTCAGTACTGTAAGAAGATAATGCTATCAATTAAGGAAAAACTTGATCATATTTAAATCACCAATAAACATTTTTGTATTAAAGTTAATTTTAATAAACTTACTGCATTTATGTAATTAAAAAAATGACTATATTGTACTGTTACATAATAAATCATATTATTATTATTATAATCAAAAAGAAGCGCTAAGCCACAAGGGCTGTAATAAATCATAAATAAGCATCAAATAGTTTCTTCAAACCAAAATTTTTGTTATCTAAGAGAGACAACAGTCCAGCTCACCCATAGAGGAACACTTTTTTCTGTTGTGTTACTTTTATTTGTAAAATTAAATGTGTCATTTAATTTTGGAATAAAAATATATGCAAATGCATGTTCTATAGCTGATACTAATACACTTTTTGGCAATAGAAAAAGCTTTTTGACCAGATTTTATTATAAAAAAAGAGGTTCGGCCTGAATAAATCCAGGTAAGTGGGAGTTCACTATGTTGCTTCAGTCATCTATTATACTGGTATGTATGAACCCCCCCCCCCCCAAGAAAAAAAAATTATAAATATTTAATATGTACACAACTTAGCTTGCATTTTAAATTAAATTTGATCCAATTATCATAATTCAAGATACGCTTCATTACTAGCCATTCATGTACTTAATATACAGTACTATAGTTCTGAGTCTAGAGTCTAGACAAACTGGGTACACACATATATGAATGTCTTGGTTAAACTTATTCACTACTGTCAATTATTCACTCAAAAATATCTTTGCTTATATACTGTACTGTAATTAAGAAATTTGTAATGGCAGTTTTAAAAGATCAAGTCATTTAGTATTTTGAAAATAGAAACATTTTTTTTTTATTTGGCAAAATTGTTCATGGAAATGCTCCATGTGAGGCGTCATATATATTATTTCTCAAAACATGCCGGGAAATGTTCAGAGGAGACTTCTGAGGCAAACCATATGCTTTAGAAAAGGCCGCCCTGTAGCTGTTCTGAGAAGAGACGGATGATCTGAGTGACCCTATGTTGTCTTGGCGAGTATGAGGTAGCCGAGAACTATCGCCTGAGAGAGGTTTCAGACCTTCTTGTAGAGCTGGAACACTACCCAGGGGCCCTTCTTCCATTTGTGTGAAGATGGTGGAGACAGACGTAGTTGCAAGTCGTTTGTGTCTGCAGAAAATTTACACAGTATTACAAGCCAGTATTAGATAGGACTGAATGAAGACGAATGTTTTTTAGGACTTGACAAGCTGCTGAAGTGCAAGTAGGGTAATATTTTGTGAATTATTATTATGGGGAGTGCTAAACCCATAGGAATTATGCAGCGCCTGTGGGGGAGGGATGGAAGGCATTCAGGCTTAATTCAGGGAACTGGATCTGTGCTCCAATTCCCTAGATCAAGAGCCCCTCACCAGCATCAAGGAACTTCCCTCGAGGGGAATATTTTGTGAAGGGATTCAGGGAAACCAATTAGCCGGACTCGAGTCCTGGAGGTGGGAAGTACAATGCCTGCACTTTAAATGAAGGGTTTAGGATATTTGCTGTTTGGAGTGACATCTTAACTGTTGTATCTGAGCGCCTCTGCAAAAGCAGTGATGATGTGTGAATGATGGTGAAAGTGTTTCTTTTTTGGGTCACCCTGTCTCGGCGGGAGAGAGCCGACATGTTAAAAAAATGAATAATAATAGTAAAGTAATAATAATGCTACAAAAATCAACAGCAACAGCAGACTGGTCACAAAGTGTACCCATATAGTTAGGCAGCGAGTAGGGTAGCTGGAAACGGAGGAGAAAGAACAAGACAAGTTCACATGCAATACTAATAATAATATCTTTATTTCTACAAGTACATGTACAAGGTATACAGGCCTAGCTGACGTCAATGACATACTACTATATAGAAAGCAGCTTGTTATACAGAGCATTTCAGGCAAATTAGGCCAGTTTTGTCCCAAGATGTGACCCATGCTAATCTACTAACTCCCAGGTACTCATTTTACTGATGGGGAACATACACAATTAGTGTCAAGAAACACGCCCAATGTTTCTACCCTCGCAGGGAATTGAACCCTGGCCCCTCACTGTGTGAAACGAGAGCTTTAGCTACCAGGTCACGGGGTGACTAATTCCTCTTGAGTTCATGTTGTCAGGTAGGGTGGACGGCGTCTTGAAGGTAGTAGGGTCAGATATGAGGTCCTGGAAGCTGCCCAGGAAACTGACATGGGGCATGCTAAACTTGTATTAAGGAGCCACAGTCGGTAGATGAGGGAGGATATAGAGTGGCTACTTACTGGTTCGTAATTTTATAAGGAAATCAAAGGCACTTAAGAAAGCTAAGGTGCTGAATGTCATCCTAGATTGTGTTTGGAGATAGTATCATGATGTACTGAATAGTGAGGTGCAGTGATAACAGCAGTAAAGTACTATTTAGTGGTGAGTGAGGTGCTGTGAAGCCTGAAATGTATCCTCTCTCTGCTTCTATCACTAGATAGCACTAAAATATGCTCTTGAGATGTTGAGGAAAATACAGTGGACCCCCGCATACCGATGGCACCACATAGCGATTAATCCGCATACCGCTTGCTTTAATCGCAAAAATTTTGCCTCGCATACCGCTTAAAAACCCGCTCACCGATTTTCGTCCGAGACGCGTCCAATGTGCGCCCTCAGCCAGCCTCACATGTGCCGCCCGTGCCATTGTTTACCAGCCAGCCTCTGCGGTAACATCCAAGCATACAATCGGAATATTTCGTATTATTACAGTGTTTTCGGTGCTGTTTCTGGAAAATAAGTGACCATGGGCCCCAAGAAAGCTTCTAGTGCCAACCCTACACCAATAAGGGTGAGAATTCCAATAGAAATGAAGAAAGAGATCATTGATAAGTATGAAAGTGGAGTGCGTATCGCCGACCTGGTCAGGTTGTACAAGAAACCCCAATCAACCATCGCTACTATTGTGGGCACCAGAAAGGCAATCAAGGAAGCTGTTCTTGCCAAAGGTTTAACTGTGTTTTCGAAACAAAGATCGCAAGTGATGGAAGATGTTGAGAGACTCTTATTGGTGTGGATAAATGAAAAACAGCTAGCAGGAGATAGCATCTCTCAAGCGATCATAAGCGAAAAGGCTAGGAAGTTGCATCAGGATTTAATTAAAAAAAATGCCTGCAACTAGTGATGATGTGAGTGAATTTAAGGCCAGCAAAGGTTGGTTTGAGAGATTTAAGAAGCGTAGTGGCATACATAGTGTGATAAGGCATGGTGAGGCTGCCAGTTCGGACCACAAAGCGGCTGAAAAATATGTGCATGAATTCAAGGAGTACATAGAGACTGAAGGACTAAAACCTGAACAAGTGTTTAATTGTGATGAAACAGGCCTGTTTTAGAAGAAAATGCCAAGTAGGACCTACATTACTCAGGAGGAAAAGGCACTCCCAGGACATAAGCCTATGAAAGACAGGCTTACTTTGTTGATGTGTTCCAATGCTAGTGGTGATTGCAAAGTTAAGCCTTTATTAGTGTATCACTCTGAAACTCCCAGACCGTTCAGGCAAAAGAATGTCCTCAAGGAGAATTTGTGTGTGCTGTGGAGGGCAAACAGTAAGGCATGGGTCACTAGGGACTTTTTCTATAACTGGTTACACCATGCATTTGCCCCCAATGTGAAAGATTACCTAACTGAAAAGAAATTAGAACTTAAGTGCCTCCTGGTGTTAGACAATGCCCCTGGTCATCCTACAGACGTGGCAGAGCGACTTTATGGGGACATGAGCGTCATTAAGGTGAAGTTTTTGCCTCCTAATACCACTCCTCTCCTGCAGCCCATGGACCAGCAGGTTATTGCAAACTTCAAAAAACTGTACACAAAAGCTCTGTTTGAAAGGTGCTTTGTAGTGACCTCAGAAACTCAACTGACTCTAAGAGAGTTTTGGAGAGAGCACTTTAATATCCTCAATTGTGTAAACCTTATAGGTAAGGCTTGGGAGGGAGTGACTAAGAAGACCTTGAACTCTGCTTGGAAGAAACTGTGGCCAGAATGTGTAGACAAAAGGGATTTTGAAGGGTTTGAGGCTAACCCTGAGAGGATTATGCCAGTTGAGGAATCCATTGTGGCATTGGGAAAGTCCTTGGGGTTGGAGGTTAGTGGGGAGGATGTGGAAGAGTTGGTGGAGGAGGACAATGAAGAACTAACCACTGATGAGCTGCTAGATCAACTTCAAGAGCAAGAGGCCAGACCTGAGAAAACTGGTTCAGAGGAGGGGAGAGAGAAATTGAAGAAGTTGCCTACTACAAAGATTAAGGAAATGTGTGCAAAGTGGCTTGAAGTGCAAACCTTTTTTGATGAAAATCACCCTCACACAGCTATTGCAAGCCGTGTTGGCAACCTGTACACTGACAATGTTGTACAACACTTTAGGGAAGTCATAAAGGAATGAGAGGTACAGGCCACTATGGACAGATATGTTGTGCGAAAGAAGTCCAGTGACTCTGAAGCTGGTCCTAGTGGCATTAAAAGAAGAAGGGAAGTAACCCCAGAAAAGGACTCGACACCTCAAGTCTTAATGGAAGGGGATTCCCCTTCTAAACACTAACACTCTCTCTCCCCTCCTCCCATCCCATCAATCATCACCAGATCTTCAATAAAAGTAAGTGTCATGTAAGTGTGCATGCCTTTTTCAGTTTGTGTGTACTGAAATTAACATTTCATGTGGTAAAAAATTTTTTTTTTTCATACTTTTGGGTGTCTTGCACGGATTAATTTTATTTCCATTATTTCTTATGGGGAAAATTCATTCACATACCGATTATTTCGCATAACAATTACCCCTCTTGCACGGATTAAAATCGGTATGCGGGGGTCCACTGTACTAACTGCATCATATGCACTGGATAAAAATATTTTATTTCAATATTCCTATAATAATGCTATATAGTCATAGAATTGATGAGGAAAAAGGGGCGAGTGGTGCGTTGAGGTATACTATGTGTAGACAAAAAAACGTTATCTATGGAGGCAAACTCTTATATGGGTGTGAAGCTTGGGTTGTGAATGCAGCAGCGAGGGGGCGGCAGGAGGCAGTGGAGATGTCCTGTCTAAGGGCAATATGTGGTATAAGTATTATGCAGAAAATTTGGAGTGTGGAAATTAGGAGAAGGTGTGGAGTTAATAAAAGTATTAGTCAGAGGGCTGAAGAGGGGTTGTTGAGGTGGTTTGGTCATTTAGAAAGAATGGATCAAAGTAGAATGACATGGAGAGCATTTAACCCTTAAATGGTCCAAACAGATCGGCGTTCAAATTCGTATTGCTACAAAAATAGATCTTTTTTTTACATATTTTCAAATATAACAAAAAAAAAATGTAGATAAAAGTTTTTTTTACATGTTTTCAAATGTGAAACAAAAAAGAAGATCTACATTTTTTTACATACTTTCATATGTTGCAAAAACGTATATATACGTTTGGACCATTTAAGGGTTAAATCTGTAGGGGAAGGAAGGCAGGGTAGGGGTTGTCCTCGAAAAGGTTGGAAGGAAGGGGTAAGGGAGGTTTTTGTGCGCGAGGGGTTTGGACTTCCAGCAGGCGTGCATGAGTGTTAGATAGGAGTGAATGGAGACAAATGGTACTTGGGACCTGACGAACTGTTGGAGTGTGAGCAGGGTAATATTTAGTGAAGGGATTCAGGGAAACCAGTTATTTTATATAGCCGGACTTGAGTCCTGGAAATGGGATGTACAATGCCTGCACTCTACAGGAGGGGTTTTGGGATATTAGCAGTTTGGAGGGATATGTTGTGTATCTTTATATGCATATGCTTCTAAACTGTTGTGTTCTGAGCACCTCTGCAAAAACAGTGATTATGTGTGAGTGAGGTGAAAGTGTTGAATGATGATGAAAGTATTTTCTTTTTGGGGATTTTCTTTTTTTTTGGGTCACCCTGCCTCGGTGGGAGATGGCCGACTTGTTAACCCTTTCAGGGTCCGTCCCGTAGATCTACGGCTTTACAGTGAGTGTCCAAACCGTAGATCTACGCCATGAGCTCAGCTCACTCTGATAAACTGTGAGTGGTACATTTGGGCCTAGATATGAGAGAATACATCTATGTGGTATGTGTGCACCACATAAAACAGATGCTGCAGCACACTGTGTATAATGAGAGAAAAAAACTGAAATCATGATTTTTCGATTAAAACAGCAACTTTGCAGTGTTTTTTCGTATGTTTTTTATAGTTGTATTTGCGATTTCTTGGTCTCATTTGATAGAAAGGGAGACATATTACAGAAATAGAGATGATTTTGATTGGTTTTAGCACTGGAAATGGCTTGAAACTGAGCTCAAAGTAGTGGAAATGTTAAATTTTTGCCGATATTCAAGAATAAACAAACGACCTCACACGTCTAATACACGCCAGCTGCTGGGTCTAATATACATTCACAAATATGGTGATGATATTTATACAATTATTACAGTATTGCATAACAGTAAATCTTCTATTTTTTGGTGTGAATAAAAATTCATTATGTGAATAAAAAATCAAAATGGAATTTATTTACAAAGCCTCAAAACATAACTAATGAACAGAGGAAATGTTAGTTTAGTGCCAGGAATGCCTACATTGTTTATTCTGGACCCTATTTTGAAATTGGAATATTTTGAACTTTGTGTTAAATTGGCCAAATTAACAATTTCTGATCACTTTATTTTGTAGTTGAATCAGTTGACTTGGCAATTTCTTGTGCTCAATCGATAGAATAGAAGTAATACTAGTGAAATAGCTAAGAATTTGGTTGATTGGAATAATGTAATTGGCCTAAAATAGGAGTCAAAGTCGGCAAAATCGCCGATTCGTAAATATCGCTGACACATCAAAATTCGCGAGAGCATAATTTCGTCAATTTTCCACCAAATTTCGTACTTTTTGTTTTATTACCTTCACAAAAAGATTCTCTACGATTTCATAAGAAAAAATAACAAAATTTTTTTTTGAAAATTCTTGGACACTGGTGCGTGACTCCAGATTTGGGCCTTGGACCCTGAAAGGGTTAAAAAAAAAAAAAAAAATCCTATATGTGACACAACATTATTTTAGCCTGTCATCTAGGTGCATTGTGTATACACTAAGTCTTACTGGCCAACTGGGAATATTTTTTTATCTCAATAACTGTCTCTTACTTAACCCTTTCAGGGTCCAAGGCCAAAATCTGAAGTCACGCACCAGTGTCCAAGAAATTTTGAAAAAAAAAAAAATTATTTTTTCTTACAGAATTAAAGAGCATATTTTTGTGAAGGTAATAAAACAAAAAAAATTAGAATCTGATCAGTACTTACCGAGATACAGTGCCAAGAAGTTTGTAGAAAATGATGTGGTGGCGGCAACATCGACGAATTCCACATACGCGTATTATATTATTTTGTTGTTTTAGTTGTTTTTTCTTTTCTTTTCCAATTTTTTTCTATTCCTACTAACATTTGGGGCCTGAGAGACCAATACTGTATATAATTTATATATATAAACTCACTGTATTGAACACAATAACCGCACTAAAGTTATTATCATATTATTGTTTACCACTGTTGTTTATTACAATAAACATGCACAAATATTGTATAATACTAATGTTCTATCATATATTTACATATTTACAATCACTGGACATGGTTTTAGAACTGCTGGAGCTTGTGGAACTCCTTGAAACAAGGCACCATGCACAGAGGCACCTTACATTCCTCACACATAAACCGAGTGTCTTTGCGTCTTTGTTGCCGTCGTTTTGTTTGTGCACAGACAATGCATCTCTTCTGAGCAAATTTCTTTTGAGTTGAAGGAAGCTGTATTATGAAATGATCACCTTCTCTTCTCAAACGCTTGGGTATATTGTGATGAATTCGAGGACCATGTTGTATTGCAGGTGTTGTTACCTGGTACTTCATTATGAGTTGTCTGACAACAGACAAACAAAATTCACCATACGGTGGTCTGTTACCAGTCTTTATTTGGTACATATTATATGCATTCAGCATTGAAATGTCCATGAGATGGAAGAAAAGTTTCATGTACCACTTGTAACTCTTACGAACACAGTCAACAAAACCAATCTGCATGTCACACTTGTCAACCAAGCGCATGTTTTGTGTATAATCAATCACTGTCACTGGTTTTCGAATACGTTCATTAGTCACTCGATCAACTTTGCCACTGTCTTGCATTTCATTACGGTGAATGGTTGTCAACAATGTGACATCTCGTTTGTCATGCCACCGTAATGCCATGATGTCATTGGCAGTAAACACCTGCACGTCATCACCACGAACACCTGCGTTGAGCCTGGGCATATGTTTACGATTAGAACGCACTGTGCCACACACATCTGTCTTGTTCACTCGCATGAAATCACTGAGTAATGGGCTTGTGTACCAGTTATCGGTATATAATGTATGGCCCTTACCAAGATAAGGTGCCATCATGTTTCTCACTACGTCACCTGATATACCCAATAACATCTTGGTATCTTTCAATGTTTTACTACCCGTGTATACAACAATATCCAACACCAGGCCACTGTCACAATCACAGAGTACAAACAATTTTATACCAAAGCGGTTCCTCTTGCTCGGTATATACTGCTTGAATGACAGTCTACCTTTGAACAAAATCAAAGACTCGTCAATTACAAGATTCTTGAATGGATAAAAGTATATCCTGAACTTTTGTTTGAGATACATGAAAACATTTCTAATCTTGTATAACCTGTCACTTCTGTCAGGCCTGGTTTTGTCAGAGAAGTGCAACATACGTAAGAGTAAGATAAACCTGTTCACTGGTATTATTTCACTGAAGGATGGGGTACAAATTAGCCGATCTGTGGACCAGTATGCTTTTATATTATGCTTATAGACGTGAGGCATAAGCATTATTGTTGCAAAAAGCAAATACATTTCTGCAACAGTCGTCTCTTTCCACCTGTGTAGTCTTGACTGTGGTGATAAGATCGTATTTGCCATGGTGTACTGAAAATACTTATTACTTTCCCTGACAATAGTTTCCATCAATGGCTGGTCAAAGAATAATTCAAAGAATTCCAGTTCATTGGCCGTGGTTCCAAGGGGACAGGTAGGTAGAATTCCACTTTGCGAGTCATCAAAGTGGTGAGGGCTGGGAACAAAATTGGGATTTTGCTGCCAATCCCAGATACGGTTTGCTGGTGGATACTGGACATCATAGGCTGGTTGTACGGGTGGTTGTGGCGGGCTGGTGGGTGACGCTCCGCTTTGTCCTTGAACTGACGAGTCAGCAGCGTGGGTTCCCGCGTGGCACAGCGAGTCACGCATGGCGGTGCCACTACCACCACCAGCCCCACTAACACCATCCACTGATGTCTGTGGCCCATCCATGCCAAGTGTAGCCACATCATCCTCACTATCACTACCTAAAACGGGTGTAGGGCCACGGGATGTACTCCGGGATGTACTACGGGATGTACTCCGTCCCCTGGGCATAGCATAGGGTACACTACCCGAGCGCATGCGGCGGCGCACATACCGACGGTTCACTGGTGAATATGTTTCCTCACTATCACTACTCGAATGATCGTCGAGCGCAATAAAATCACAATCCACGTCAGAATCATCGTCATTACTGAAGTCAGAGGCCAGGCCACGGGAAAATATTAGTTTTCTCTTACGTTTAGGAACAACCGACCGTGAGTCACGAGTGCCCACACCAGAGGTAGAAGGTCGAGGATCGTCGGGGTTTTCTGCACTATTATCGATATCCTGGTCATCATTTTCGGTCACTAACTCATCAAAGCCGTAGAATTCGTCTTCATTTCCACTTCCATCAGTGTCAGAACTATCAGACAGGAAGAGGAGAGTCCCAATTTTCCGGGGAGTCAGAGCTGACTTGCGACGAGACATGGTGAACAAGGGTGACTGAGCCGGCGTTCCCACAATGCTATGCAGGCGCCTAGATTTTTTGTTTACGGCGCACACCCACCGCGCAGACCCATTCTCTCATATGTAGGCCTATGAGCGCTTTCGCGCTAAATTTGACGGCGCTAGAATTTTGGCGTAGATCTACGGTTTGGACACTCACCGACCAGCCGTAGATCTACGGGACGGACCCTGAAAGGGTTAACAGGGTGATCCAAAAATAAGAAAACACATTCACCAACAATCATAGCATATCCAGATTACCACAATCTTGGTTTACACAAAAAATCCTGGTCAACACAGTACATTATGGGAGAAAGTATTTGAGTACAGAAGTACGTAAGAATCCAGTACGACAACAAGTACCACTAAAAGGAGACATGATAATTTATATGAATCGAATTAAGAAGATACCTATCTGTAGTCACACTGGTTACTGAATTTCACAGAAATTGCAATGAAAAACAATTTTAGAGAAATAAAGAATCTGAGTGATCTGGGATGTAAATACATAACGTCTCCATAATAAAGATACGTACGTACAGTAAGTGCAGCACATATGTCTTTCATCTACCTTTTTGTTTTGAATAATAGTAATATGATAATACTTGTCTGTCTGGCAAAGTAACATCTTGGAATCTTGGTACAGAGAATACTCATACAACTAATACTTACTTAGCATAGTGGCATGATTTTTTCCACTAATGGGCTCTGCCTACCAGTGACTGTCTCCAAACTGCTTCACCTCTCTTGTCTCCAATATATGTCTCCATCCTTGGTCACTTCAGATTCATCCAGACTGATGGACTGAACACCTAACAAGGCTGAGGGATTGATCACTCTACTACTACATGTCCTTCACCGTATTTGATAATTATTCTCCGTACTTAATTGAGAAAGCCACTAGTTGGGTTTATGTAACTATTTGTGAGTTTTCTTCCAGCAGGCATGCGTGAGCGTGTTTGATAGGAGTGAATAGAGGGAAATGGTTTTTAATACTTGACGTGCTGTTGGAGTGTGAGCAAAGTAACATTTATGAAGGGATTCAGGGAAACCGGCAGGCCGGACTTGAGTCCTGGAGATGGGAAGTACAGTGCCTGCACTCTGAAGGAGGGGTGTTAATGTTGCAGTTTAAAAACTGTAGTGTAAAGCACCCTTCTGGCAAGACAGTGATGGAGTGAATGATGGTGAAAGTTTTTCTTTTTCGGGCCACCCTGCCTTGGTGGGAATCGGCCAGTGTGATAATAAAAAAAAATAATTGTGAGTTTTCTGTACCATTAATATAATAATATGTTTTACTACACTGACCATTTTCCACCAAAGTAGGGGTGACCCAAAGGAAGCATTCATCATCCATAAATTTTTTTTTCTATAATTTTTTTTTATTTCATTACTATATGTGGTTACAAATACTTTACCTGAATTCTTTTGCTTGTTGCGCAATGATCCTCATTTTGGGCATAAATACGAGTCCTAGAATCACAGATGCCAAGATCAAGAGAGCTACGCTGGTCGTAGGTGCCTCCAGGGCAGATGGTGCTAAATAACTCATAACTGACCAAACTGCAACCACAGGGGCAGACACACATGATGTCAGCAACAGCCACCTTCCCTGAAGAATTATTAGTACAGTATGCTTAAAATCATTCATGATTATGAAAAAATCTTAAAGTTTAACTCATTTTTTTTATACACCTGAATTAGTTATATTTAAAATTTGCATTATAGAAGTGACTATTTTAATTACAGTGGAACCTCTACTTGCAAGCGCATCCACGTGCGAGTTTTTCCAAATACGAGCAGTCAACGGGTCAATTTTTTGCTTCCATACGCGAGCAAAATTTCCATAAGCGAGCAGACCTCAAGGCAGGTTCCTTGGCACTGGTGAGGGGCTCTAGCTCTTGATCTAGGGAATTGTATCTCATTTGTTTGTTGGACTATCTTATTGAAACTTGGGCAATGTATGATGGAAAGATGCTTCTTAACGTAATAATAATAATATTAATAATAATAATAATAATAATAATAACCTAGGTAGTAGGTTGGTAGACAGAAACCGCCCAGGGAGGTACTACCGTCCTGCCAAGTGAGTGTAAAACGAAAGCCTGTAATTGTTTTACATGATGGTAGGATTCCTGGTGTCCTTTTTTCTGTCTCATGAACATGCAAGATTTCAGGTACGTCTTGCTACTTCTACTTACACTTAGGTCACACTACACATACATGTACAAGCATATATATACACACCCGTCTGGGTTTTCTTCTATTTTCTTTCAAATTCTTGTTATTGTTTATTTCCTCTTATCTCCATGGGGAAGTGGAACAGAATTCTTCCTCTGTAAGCCATGTGTGTCGTAAGAGGCGACTAAAATGCCGGGAGCAAGGGGCTAGTAACCCCTTCTCCTGCATATATTACTAAATGTAAAAGGAGAAACTTTCGTTTTCCTTTTGGGCCACCCCGCTTCGGTGGGATACAGCCGGTGTGTTGAAAGAAAGAATAATAATAATAATAATAATAATAATAATAATAATAACAATAATAACAATACTCACATGTATAATAATAATAAGGGGGTAGGGGAGATTCAGTGGGGGGAATAAATGGGATTAAATCTGGAGTATCTAAGAGAGTTAGAGCTAAGGAAGGGGTAGCAGTAATGTTGAAGGATCAATTATGGAAGGAGAAAAGAGAATATGAATGTGTAAATTCAAGGATTATGTGGATTAAAGTAAAGGTTGGATGCGAAAAGTGGATCATAATAAGCGTGTATGCACCTGGAGAAGAGAGGAATGTAGAGGAGAGAGATTTTGGGAAATGTTAAGTGAATGTATAGGAACCTTTGAACCAAGGGAGAGAGTAATTGTGGTAGGGGACCTGAATGCTAAAGTAGGAGAAACTTTTAGAGAGGGTGTGGTAGGTAAGTTTGGGGTGCCAGGTGTAAATGATAATGGGAGCCCTTTGATTGAACTTTGTATAGAAAGGGGTTTAGTTATAGGTAATACATATTTTAAGAAAAAGAGAATAAATAAGTAAACAAGATATGATGTAGGGCAAAATGACAGCAGTTTGTTGGATTATGTATTGGTAGATAAAAGACTGTTGAGTAGACTTCAGGATGTACATGTTTAAAGAGGGGCCACAGATATATCAGATCACTTTTTAGTTGTAGCTACACTGAGAGTAAAAGGTAGATGGGATACAAGGAGAATAGAAGCATCAGGGAAGAGAGAGGTGAAGGTTTATAAACTAAACGAGGAGGCAGTTAGGGTAAGATATAAACAGCTATTGGAGGATAGATGGGCTAATGAGAGCATAGGCAATGGGGTCGAAGAGGTATGGGGTAGGTTTAAAAATGTAGTGTTAGAGTGTTCAGCAGAAGTTTGTGGTTACAGGAAAGTGGGTGCGGGAGGGAAGAGGAGCGATTGGTGGAATGATGATGTAAAGAGAGCAGTAAGGGAGAAAAAGTTAGCATATGAGAAGTTTTTACAAAGTAGAAGTGATGCAAGGAGGGAAGAGTATATGGAGAAAAAGAGAGAGGTTAAGAGAGTGGTGAAGCAATGTAAAAAGAGAGCAAATGAGAGAGTGGATGAGATGTTATCAACAAATTTTGTTGAAAATAAGAAAAAGTTTTGGAGTGAGATTAACAAGTTAAGGAAGCATAGAGAACAAATGGATTTGTCAGTTAAAAATAGGAAAGAAGAGTTATTAAATGGAGAGTTAGAGGTATTGGGAAGATGGAGGGAATATTTTGAGGAATTGTTAAATGTTGATGAAGATAGGGAAGCTGTGATTTCGTGTGTAGGGCAAGGAGGAATAACATCTTGTAGGTGTGATGAATGGTTTTGAAAACCGACAAGTTGCATAAGTGTCTCAATTCTTCAACATCTTGTAGGAGTGAGGAAGAGCCAGTTGTGAGTGTGGGGGAAGTTCGTGAGGCAGTAGGTAAAATGAAAGGGGGTAAGGCAGCCGGGATTGATGGGATAAAGATAGAAATGTTAAAAGCAGGTGGGGATATAGTTTTGGAGTGGTTGGTGCAATTATTTAATAAATGTATGGAAGAGGGTAAGGTACCTAGGGATTGGCAGAGAGCATGCATAGTTCCTTTGTATAAAGGCAAAGGGGATAAAAGAGAGTGCAAAAATTATAGGGGGATAAGTCTGCTGAGTATACCTGGTAAAGTGTATGGTAGAGTTATTATTGAAAGAATTAAGAGTAAGACGGAGAATAGGATAGCAGATGAACAAGGAGGCTTTAGGAAAGGTAGGGGGTGTGTGGACCAGGTGTTTACAGTGAAACATATAAGTGAACAGTATTTAGATAACGCTAAAGAGGTTTTTGTGGCATTTATGGATTTGGAAAAGGCGTATGACAGGGTGGATAGGGGAACAATGTGGCAGATGTTGCAGGTGTATGGTGTAGGAGGTAGGTTACTGAAAGCAGTGAAGAGTTTTTACGAGGATAGCGAGGCTCAAGTTAGAGTATGTAGGAAAGAGGGAGATTATTTCCCAGTAAAAGTAGGCCTTAGACAAGGATGTGTGATGTCACCGTGGTTGTTTAATATATTTATAGATGGGGTTGTAAGAGAAGTAAATGTGAGAATCTTGGCAAGAGGCGTGGAGTTAAAAGATAAAGAATCACACATAAAGTGGGAGTTGTCACAGTTGCTCTTTGCTGATGACACTGTGCTCTTGAGATTCTGAAGAGAAGTTGCAAAGGTTGGTGGATGAATTTGGTAGGGTATGCAAAAGAAGAAAATTAAAAGTGAATACAGGAAAGAATAAGGTTATGAGGATAACAAAAAGATTAGGTGATGAAAGATTGGATATCAGATTGGAGGGAAAGAGTATGGAGGAGGTGAATGTATTCAGATATTTGGGAGTGGACGTGTCAGCGGATGGGTCTATGAAAGATGAAGTGAATCATAGAATTGATGAGGGGAAAAGGGTGAGCAGTGCACTTAGGAGTCTGTGGAGACAAAGAACTTTGTCCTTGGAGGCAAAGAGGGGAATGTATGAGAGTATAGTTTTACCAACGCTCTTATATGGGTGTGAAGCATGGGTGATGAATGTTGCAGCAAGGAGAAGGCTGGAGGCAGTGGAGATGTCATGTCTGAGGGCAATGTGTGGTGTGAATATAATGCAGAGAATTCATAGTTTGGAAGTTAGGAGGAGGTGCGGGATTACCAAAACTGTTGTCCAGAGGGCTGAGGAAGGGTTGTTGAGGTGGTTCGGACATGTAGAGAGAATGGAGCGCATCAGAATGACTTCAAGAGTGTATCAGTCTGTAGTAGAAGGAAGGCGGGGTAGGGGTCGGCCTAGGAAAGGTTGGAGGGAGGGGGTAAAGGAGGTTTTGTGTGCGAGGGGCTTGGACTTCCAGCGGGCATGCGTGAGCGTGTTTGATGGGAGTGAATGGAGACAAATGGTTTTTAATACCTGACGTGCTGTTGGAGTGTGAGCAAAGTAACATTTATGAAGGGATTCAGGGAAAAAGGCAGGCCGGACTTGAGTCCTGGAGATGGGAAGTACAGTGCCTGCACTCTGAAGGAGGGATGTTAATGTTGCAGTTTAAAAACTGTAGTGTAAAGCACCCTTCTGGCAAGACAGTGATGGAGTGAATGATGGTGAAAGTTTTTCTTTTTCGGGCCACCCTGCCTTGGTGGGAATCGGCCAGTGTGTTAATAAAAAAAAAAAATAATCACATGTATAATAATAATATGTATAATAATAATTGTGCATGAGCATGTTAGATAGAAGTGAATGGAGATGAATGGTATTTGGGACCTGATGAGCTGTTGGAGTGTGAGCAGGGTAATATTTAGTGAAGGGATTCAGGGAAACCGGTTATTTTACATAACCAGACTTGAGCCCTGGAAATGGGAAGTACAATGCCTGTACTCTAAAAGAAGGGTTTGGGATATTGGCAGTTTGGAGGGATATATTGTGTATTTTTATACGTATATACTTCTAAACTGTTGTATTCTGGGCACCTCTGCAAAAACAGTGATTATGTGTGAGTGAGGTGAAAGTGTTGAATGATGATGAAAGTATTTTCTTTTTGGGTCACCCTGCCTTGGTGGGAGACGGTCGACTTGTAGAGAAATAAAAATAATAATAATAATATAATACGTATAATAATAATAGTACATATATAATAATAATAATGTACTACATAGCAATAATTATAATAATACAACTTCAAAAGGCTGTCACTAGATGGCAGTGTTTACCACAACAAAGAGGGAGCGGTTGTGGCCGCCTCCACCTGTTACGTAATGAAATATTTTATGCATTCTGGAGAATATATCAGGTTTGTATGTTAATTTATATTTTTTATTATTTCATATTAGATGAACTGTGATAGATAAATAAGCCGTAGAGTTGATGATAGCGAAATATTCAAGGAGTATTTTGTCCTGTCTCCAGACAAACTCTCATCGGCCGCCGCCACTGCCACATACATAATGACATATTTTATTCATTCTAGAGTATATATCAGACTTCTATGTTATTTATATTGTTTGTTTTGTCATATTAGATGAACTGTTATAGATAAATAAGCTGTAGAGCTGATATTAGCGAAATTATTGAAGTACAGAATTCCACTGGAATGGATTAATTGCATTTCAATTTATTTAAATGAGGAAAATTGACTCTGCAAACGAGCAAATCCAGTTGCGAGCAAGGTCATGGAATGGATTAAACTCGCAGGTAGAGGTTCCACTGCAATTCTTATTCCTGCCCTTTACTAACTCATCACATTTCCACATTTTTCCTTTCACACGTCCCTACCTGCAGAGCTGTATAATCCTTTCGGGTTTAGCATTTCATTTTATTATATTATTATTTCATTCACTGCTCATGATTATAACTGAGATATGAATTAATCACAAGCATGCATGCTTAGTTTCACATGACTATGAGTTTAATCAGCCATATAAATGAGTGTGATCAACCCAAATAGGAAATTAACTATAGATATAAAGAGAAACTAAATTATGACAAAAGCTATGCCTTTCCTACAGCAGGACAATGTCTCTAATGAACTGGTTAAGTATGCTTTACCTCATTGTGGTTTCTTTGTATTTTGCGATTCACAGTGGCTAGGATGAGGCTAAGAAACAGTAGAAGGATGAGATAAACCCGGGTAGCAAGTATGGCTATACGCTTCTGCCCACATTGCCGGTTACCATTCAAGCCATTTTTCACCAGTGGTTCTTCTCCAATGCCTAGGCCACCTGCATGGCCCAGCACACACAGTGCACCTTGCACACTTAGCATAAACAACAAGGAAACGTGGAGGTTTACTTGAGATACCTGAAATATGCCAGTAAGAAAATCAGCAGTGTTACTTAACAGATCACACAAGTGATTTATTTAATTTTTTATAAGTTAGCCAGACTTGAGTCCTGGAAATAGGAGGTACAGTATACAATGCCTGCACTTTGGGATACTGACAGTTTGGAGGGACTTCTAAACTGTCGTATCTGATCGCCTCTGCAAAGACAGTGATTATGTATGAGTGAAGTGAAAGTGTTGAATGATGATGAAAGTATTTTCTCTTTGGGGATTTTCTTTCTTTTTGGGTCACCCTGCCTGGGTGTGAGACGGCAGACTTGTTGGGGGAAAAAAAAAAAAATAAAGAGAACTCAGTACCATTGATCAGAGTGTTAAGTTTCAAGATAATATTTCAGATCTTGTGAGAATCTGTCTGTACTTAATATACATATGTGCAAACACTTACGATCAATTCAAAAGAGGAAAAAAATAAGAAAATAAGAATGTTTATTAGGATAAAAAGGAAAGAAAAATGAAACTTGTGAAAAAGGAATTTAGGGAAAAAGATACTTTAAGTTTTCATTTAACATATATTCGAAGTCAAAATTTATACTACAAAAACTACATTGCAAAAGCACAGCTACAATTATGAAGCCGATACTACAATAGTCCAGCATTCAGGGCAATATTTACCTTACTGAGAAGTTAGCTCTATATCTTGGCAATTTTCACAAAAACTAATTTCAAGTCTCGTTTAGTGCTTCTCAATACTTACTTCACCCCCGACCCCAACTGATACCAAAGCACGTAGATGCATCGACTTGACCAGAAGAATGCCATAGCAGAGTGCCAGGCACATAGGCGGTGCCCACTCACGCACAGCACAGGTCATGGAGGTAGGAGGCAAGACATACACAACACAGGAGGCATACAGCCCCATCACACCCAGCAGCAGGATGGCACCAAGAACCTGGTTACATCATTAAGACAGTTTAGATTCATGTGTGATATACTTCTGCTGAATATAAAACATTGTTAAAGAATGGAATTATTACATTGATGATACAGCTCCTGGAAGAATGGGAGGTATTCAGGTTTGAGCCAAGGAAGGGAGCACAGGTCCAACTCCTTAGACCAAGAGCCCATCACCGGCATCAAGGATTCTCCACTGTGGGGAGGAAGAAGAGGGAAGGAGAAAGGAGAAGGTATACACATAAAATAACTCTTAAAGTTATTGCTAGGAATAAGCTTTGAAATTAACTGATACAGTAACAGTTATTAACATGTAAAATATTTGTAGGACCTCTTGTTTTCACTCTGTAGAGCTCTTAAATACAAAAAAAGAGTAAAGAAAAAGGAAAATGTGTATACAAATGCTATTATTAATATATTACTGTATTATCAAAAACATGTGCTAAACCTGCATGGGAGAATCAGCGCTCCATGTGTGCAAGGCTAGGGGTTAATGAGAGTGAAAAAAAATTGAAAAAAGATGGTGCAATAGGTTATGTCTGCCAACAGCGAGTCTGCATTAAATGTGGGACACTCGGCAAGGTCACAGCGAGTGATCACAGCACTGTAGATGTTAGTAGTGGTCTGTATGCTCTCTGATAGAAGGGACTATCTATTAATATACGGCGTACTGACAGTTCCGCTTGGCAGTCCTTCAGAAGTGCTGAATGTTTTTCCATGTGGTATCCGAGTCTCATGAAATCGTAATGACATGATTGCAAAGAAACCATACCCCACCCATGGTATGGTTTGGTATCCGTATATTTCCGATTCATAAAAAAATAGGGGCAGCTCAAATAATAATCGATTAAGAGTCCCTTCGGTGTGACAAGAGGCCTCCCTAGAAAGGTCATGTGATTGTGTTCACAGAAACTGTTACATGTATATCCTTTTGATGCTCAGTCTTCAGTCTTTAGTCAGAAACTGGAAAATTTTTCAGTTACAGAAATACAGTGGACCCCCGGTTTATGATCAGCTCCCAATGCGACCAATTATGCAAGTGTATTTATGTAAGTGCGTTTGTACGTGTATGTTTGGGGGTCTGAAATGGACTAATCTAATTCACAATATTCCTTATGGGAACAAATTCGTTCAGTAATGGCACCTGAACATACTTCTGGAATGAAATAATATCGTAAACCGGGGGTCCACTGTACTATCTTCTCTTGGATCCCATTCCAACTGCTTACACATATTTCTTGTTCAATAAGGAAACTTTCTCGGGTCCTGTCTAGTGTTCCTTTTTTATATAATTTGGACGTACAAGTACAGTAGTTAACTGCGAGCTATAAGACAGGAATAGCACAACCCACCTAATTTTTCAAAAAATTTCTTTGCATCAAACTGGTGAATGTGTTCCTTGTAAACTCTTATCAAAGTAAGTGCGTATAGTGTCGAAGTGGCAATTTTCTGTTTCTTTTTTTTTTTTCAGGAGATTAGGGTGATATCTGTAGATGTCCAGTCTTGAGGCCCCCCTTTGCCTCATTCATGGATTTTTGTAAATAGCAATCTTAGTGGCAGGTATCTTCTTACATATTTTCTTATTTTAGCTTGAATGTTATATGCCTCAGGTGGACTGGAGTTTTGTCAACGTTAGTTCTTACTATTTCACTTGTAGGTATAAGGCCTTATAGAGAAGTAATGCTTGTAGTTATGAAAAAAATATAGTACATAAATTCTCAATTTTAAAATAAATTAAGGGGAATTGCTACTAATACGCAGTATTACCGAGTCAATTCAGTTCTACTTTCCAATTAACAAAACTGGTTATATTTGTTGTCATGTGTGCTGGAATATTTTTTCCATAAATTAATAAAATGTCAATTCATGATAAACAAAAACCTTTTCAAGTTTCATGCATGCAGGATATACATTTCTGTTTAAATACAAGTACTGTATGACAAAAGCTGCACTCTGCAACTGGTAGATTCCAATAGACATCACTTAACCTTACCTGTGGACCAGTGAGAGTTCCATCACATACCCGCAGAGCCACATACACAGCGACATACAAGGAGACTACCACACCCAGGCATGCCACCACTAACACTGAGAAGGCCCAAGTTCGTCCCACATAGTCCTGTTATCAAAATGAAAGATTAGTTAAAGTTGTTTTTCAAAAAGCACACTGCAAACTCTCTGACATGACTTATTGTAAAGTTATTTTTATTACAAATTCATGCAGTGAATCTACATTTCACATTAACGTACTGGACAGTTTTCATCTCTGCATGAAATAAATAAAATGTTTAAAAGCTTTAAAATTTCTTGCTCTACACATTGGTCATTTTTGTTACTACTGTATTAGGTTGTATGGTTCTTAGTAATACGAATGAGCCAAAATGTGTATTGGCGGAGTAGGGGTCGTCCTCGAAAAGGTTGGAAGGGAGGGGTAAGGGAGGTTTTGTGGGCGAGGAGCTTGGACTTCCAGTAGGCGTGCATGAGCGTGTTCAATAGGAGTGAACGGAGACAAATGGTATTTGGGACCTGATGATCTGTTGGAGTGTGAGCAGGGTAATACTTAATGAAGGGATTCAGGGAAACCAGTTATTTTTATATAGCCAGACTTGAGTCCTGGAAATGGGAAGTGCAATGCCTGCACTCTAAAGGAGGGGTTCGGGATATTAGCGGTTTGGAGGGATATGTTGTGTAACTTTATACGTACATATACAGTGGACCCTCGACCAGCGATGGCATCGATTAACGATAAATCCGACTAGCGATACATTTTAACGCAAAAATTTTGCCTTGACTAGCGCTAAAAAACCCGACCAACGCTATTCGTTCCGTTCAAGATGCGTCCACTTTGGCCTGAGCGCGCCTCACTTGTCCCATGGGTGCCAGTGTTTACAAGCCAGCCAGCCACCGCGGTCGCTTCCAAACATACAATTGGAACATTTCATATTATCACAGCCTTTGTAGTGATTGCACCTGCAAAATAAGTCACCATGGGCCCCAAGAAAGCTTCTAGTGCCAACCCTACAGCAAAAAGGGTGAGAATTACTATGGAGATGAAGAAAGAGATCATTGCTAAGTATGAAAGTGGAGTGCGTGTCTCCGAGCTGGTCAGGTTGTACAGTAAACCCCAATCAACCATCGCTATTATTGTGGGCAAGAAAATGGCAATCAAGGAAGCTGTTCTTGCCAAAGGTGCAACTATGTTTTCGAAACTGAGATCGCAAGTGATAGAAGATGTTGAGAGACTCTTATTGGTGTGGTAAACGAAAAACAGATAGCAGGAGATAGCATCTCTCAAGCGATCATATGTGAAAAGGCTAGGAAGCTGCATGACGATTTAATTAAAAAAATGCCAGCAACTAGTGGTGATGTGAGTGAATTCAAGGCCAGCAAAGGTTGGTTTGAGAGATTTAAGAAGCGTAGTGGCATTCATAGTGTGATAAGGCGTGGTGAGGCTGCCAGTTCGGACCACAAAGCGGCTGAAAAATATGTGCAGGAATTCAAGGAGTACATAGACAGTGAAGGGCTGAAACCTGAACAAGTGTTTAATTGTGACGAAACAGGCCTGTTTTGGAAGAAAATGCCAAGCAGGACGTACATTACTCAGGAGGAAAAGGCACTCCCAGGACATAAGCCTATGAAAGACAGGCTTACTCTGTTGATGTGTGCCAATGCTAGTGGTGATTGCAAAGTGAAGCCTTTATTGGTGTATCACTCAAACTCCCAGTGTTCAGGAAAAACAATGTCCTCAAGGCTAATTTGTGTGTGCTGTGGAGGGCAAACAGTAAGGCATGGGTCACTAGGGACTTTTTCTATGACTGGTTACACCATGCATTTGCCCCCACTGTGAAAAATTACCTAATTGAAAAGAAATTATATCTTAAGTGAATCCTGGTATTAGACAATGCTCCTGGTCATCCTTCAGACTTGGCAGAGCGACTTTCGAGGGACATGAGCTTCATTAAGGTGAAGTTTTTGCCTCCTAATACCACTCCTCTCCTGCAGCCCATGGACCAGCAGGTCATTTCCAACTTCAAGAAACTGTACACAAAAGCTATGTTTGAAAGGTGCTTTGTAGTGACCTCAGAAACTCAGCTGACTAAGAGAGTTTTGGAAAGATCACTTTACCATCCTCAATTGTGTAAACATTATAGGTAAGGCTTGGGAGGAAGTGACTAAGAGGACCTTGAACTCTGCATGGAAAAAACTGTGGCCAGAATGTGTAGACAAAAGGGATTTTGAAGGGTTTGAGGCTAACCCTGAGAATCCTATGCCAGTTGAGGAATCCATTGTGGCATTGGGGAAGTCCTTGGGGTTGGAGGTTAGTGGGGAGGATGTGGAAGAGTTGGTGGAGGAGGACAATGAAGAACTAACCACTGATGAGCTGCTAGATCATCTTCATCAGCATGAGGCCACACCCGAGGAAACTGCTTCGGAGGAGGGGATAGAGAAATTGAAGAAGTTGCCTACTTCTAAGATTAAGAAAATCTGTGCAATGTGGCTTAAAGTGCAAACCTTTACGGATGAAAATCACCCTGATGCAGCTACTGCAAGCCGTTTTGGCAACCTGTACACTGACAATGTTGTGAAACACTTTAGAAATGTCATAAAGGAACGGGAGGTACAGGCCTCTATGGACAGATGTGTTGTTTGACAGAAGGCCAGTGACTCTCAAGCTGGTCCTAGTGGCATTAAAAGAACAAGGGAAGTAACCCCGGAAAAAAACTTGCTACCTCAAGTCCTAATGGAAGGGGATTCCCCTTCTAAACACTAAGAAGATCAACACTCTCCCCTCCTCCCATCCCATCAATCATCACCAGATCGTCAATAAAGGTAAGTGTCATGTAACTGTGCATGTCTTCTTCAGTTTGTGTGTATTAAAATTAATATTTCAAGTGGTAAAATTTTTTTTTTCAATACTTTGAGGTGTCAGGAACGGATTAATTTGATTTCCATTATTTCTTATGGGGAAAATTAACTCAACTAACGATAATTTCGATTAACGATGAGCTCTCAGGAACAGGTTAATATCGCTGGTCGAGGGTCCACTGAATATGCTTCTAAACTGTTGTGTTCTGAGCACCTCTGCAAAAACAGTGATTATGTGTGAGTGAGGTGAAAGTGTTGAATGATGATGAAAGTATTTAATTTTTGGGGATTTTCTTTCTTTTCGGGTCACCCTGCCTCGGTGGGAGACGGCCGACTTGTTAAAAAAAAAAAAAAAATAATAATAATATTTTGCAATCTCAGTAATATAAACTAGCAGTCATGTTCCCTAACTCCTGTACTTAAATTACTGTATAAAGTTAGTGGTACCAACTTATTTTAAATTACAGTACAGAACGTGGTGTCTCATTTTCATTAATACATTCATCACAGTCTTTAAAATTTATAATAGCTATGTCACTTACTACCTACTCTCATAATTTATTCTGTTCTTCTAGCACTCCATGTTTTTTTTTTATTAACAAGTTGGCCGTCTCCCACTGAGGCAGGGTGACCCAAAAAGAAAGAAAATCCCCAAAAATAAAATACTTTCATCATCATTCAACACTTTCACCTCACTCATACATAATCACTGTTTCTGCAGAGGTGCTCCGAATACCACTCCATGTATAAAGAAAAATAGTATGGCTTAATTTTTAACTATTACACTGGACAAAAAAAAATTGTTGTCTGCTGTGGTAAATGTTTATTAACTTGAGCAAGATGATCTCAGATCTGATGTCTAACTTAGTCCAGTATGTCAGAATTTTTAGTACAGAAATTTTTTTTTCAGGCATTGTTTATTAAAAAGATATGCACATTGCACGAGTGACATTTGTATGTACATGCTGTTCAACTGATGTCAGCTCATCAGTAGTACTCAAAATATGTAAGCAATTTGAAGAAAATAAGTGACATGCATTATTAAGATTGTTTATTAAAATAAGAAGCACAACTGACATATGTCCTAGGTAATAGGTTGGTAGACAGCAACCGCCCAGGGAGGTACTACCGTCCTGCCAAGTGAGTGTAAAACTGAAGCCTGTAATTGTTTTACACGATGGTAGGATTGCTGGTGTCTCTTTTTTCTGTCTCATACACATGCAAGATTTCAGGTATGTCTTGCTACTTCTACTTACACTAAGGTCACACTACACATACATGTACAAGCATATATATATACACACCCCTCTGGGTTTTCTTCTATTTTCTTTCTAGTTCGTGTTCTTGTTTATTTCCTCTTACCTCCATGGGGAAGTGGAGCAGAATTCTTTCTCCGTAAGCCATGCGAGTTATAAGAGGAGACTAAAATGCCGGGGGCAAGGGGCTAGTAACCCCTTCTCCTGTGTATATTACTAAATGTAAAAGGAGAAACTTTTGTTTTTCCTTTTGGGCCACCCCGCCTCGGTGGGATATGGCCGGTGTGTTGAAAAAAAGAAAGAACTGACTTATGTACATGCTATTCAATGGTAAAAATAGTAAAAATGCATGAAACATTTATTTTCATTTTCTTTCAACTAAAATTCCTTACGTGTTGGTCAAAGACTGTTCCACGGGGGTGTTGACCCTCGGAACGACCTCTCGGTAGTAGTTAAGATACTCGTATTAGTATAAATCACATACATTCAACAACAAATTTGTTATCCAGAGTTACTATTATATTTTATTAATGATACGGTATGAACATAATATTTAATATCTTTTTTTTTTTTCAACAAGTCGGCCGTCTCCCACCGAGGCAGGGTGACCCAAAAAAGAAAGAAAATCCCCAAAAAGAAAATACTTTCATCATCATTCAACACTTTCACCTCACTCACACATAATCACTGTTTTTGCAAAGGTGCTCAGAAGACAACAGTTTAGAAGCATATACGTATAAAGATACACAACATATCCCTCCAAACTGCTAATATCCCAAAACCCCTCCTTTAGAGTGCAGGCATTGTACTTCCCATTTCCAGGACTCAAGTCTGGCTATATAAAAATAACTGGTTTCCCTGAATCCCTTCACTAAATATTACCCTGCTCACACTCCAACAGATCGTCAAGTCCCAAATACCATTCGTCTCCATTCACTCCTATCGAACACGCTCATGCATGCCTGCTGGAAGTCCAAGCCCCTCGCCCACAAAACCTCCCTTACCCCTTCCTTCCAACCTTTTCGAGGATGACCCCTACCCCACCTTCCTTCTCCTACAGATTTAAATGCTCTCCATGTCATTCTACTTTGATCCATTCTCTCTAAATGACCAAAACACCTCAATAACCCCTCTTCAGCCCTCTGACTAATACTTTTATTAACTCCACACCTTCTCCTAATTTCCACACTCCGAATTTTCTGCATAATATTTACACCACACATTGCCCTTAGACAGGACATCTCCACTGCCTCCAACCACCTCCTCGCTGCTGCATTTACAACCCAAGCTTCACACTCATATAACCCTTTCAGGGTCCGTCCCGTAGATCTACGGCTTCACGTTGAGTGTCCAAACCGTAGATCTACGCCAAAATTCTAGCGCCATCAAGTTTAGCGCGAAAACGCTCATAGGCCTACATGTGAGAGAACGGGTCTGCGTGGTGGGTGTGCGCCATAAACAAAAAATCTAGGCGCCCGCATAGCATTGTGGGAACGCCGGCTCAGTTACCCTTGTTCACCATGCCTCGTCGCAAGTCATCTCACTCCCCGGAAAATTGGGACTCTCCTCTTCCTATCTGATAGTTCTGACAGTGATGGAAGTGGAAATGAAGACGAATTCTACGGCTTTGATCAGTTAGTGACCGAAAAGAATGACCAGGATATCGATAATAGTGCAGAAAACCCTGACGATCCTCAACCTTCTACCTCTGGTGTGGGCACTCGTGACTCACGGTCGGTTGTTCCTCAATGCAAGAGAAAACTAATATTTTCGCGTGGCCAGGCCTCTGACTTCAGTAATGATGATGATAGTGACGTGGATTGTGATTTTATTGCGCTCGACGATCATTCGAGTAGTGATAGTGAGGAATCATATTCACCAGTGAAGCGTCGGTATGTTCACCGCCGCATGCGCTCGGGTAGTGTACCCTATGCTGTGCCCAGGGGACGGAGTACATCCCGGAGTACATCCCGTGGCCCTACACCAGTTTTAGGTAGTGATAGTGAGGATGATGTGGCTACACTTGGCATGGATAGACCACAGGCATCAGTGGATGGTGTTAGTGGTGATGGTAGTGGCACCGCCATGCGTGACTCACCAGGCCACGCTGGGACCCATGCTGCTGACTCGTCAGTTCAAGGACAAAGCGGAGCGTCAGCCACCAGCCCACCACAACCACAACCACCCGCACAACCAGCCTATGATGTCCAGTATCCACCAGCAAACCGTATGTGGGATTGGCAGCAAAATCCCAATTTTGTTCCCAAGCCTCACCACTTTGATGACTCTCAAAGTGGAATTCTACCTACTTGTCCCCTTGGAACCACGGCCAATGAACTGGAATTCTTTGAATTATTCTTTGACCAGCCATTGATGGAAACTATTGTCAGGGAAAGTAATAAGTATTTTGAGTACACCATGGCAAATACAATCTTATCACCACAGTCAAGACTACACAGGTGGAAAGAGACGACTGTTGCAGAAATGTATTTGCTTTTTGCAACAATAATGCTTATGCCTCATGTGTATAAGCATAATATAAAAGCATACTGGTCCACAGATCGGCTAATTTCTACCCCGGTCTTCAGTGAAATCATACCAGTGAACAGGTTTATCTTACTCTTATGTATGTTGCACTTCTCTGACAAAACCAGGCCTGACAGAAGTGACAGGTCATACAAGATTAGAAATGTTTTCATGTATCTCAAACAAAAGTTCAGCATATACTTTTATCCATTCAAGAATCTTGTAATTGACGAGTCTTTGATTTTGTTCAAAGGTAGACTGTCATTCAAGCAGTACATACCGAGCAAGAGGAAACACTTTGGTATAAAACTGCTTGTACTCTGTGATTGTGACAGTGGCCTGGTGTTGGATATTGTTGTATACACGGGTAGTAAAACATTGAAAGATACCAAGATGTTATTGGATATCTCAGGTGACATAGTGAGAAACATGATGGCACCTTATCTTGGTAAGGGGCATACATTATATACCGATAACTGGTACACAAGCCCATTACTCAGTGATTTCATGCGAGTGAACAAGACAGATGTGTGTGGCACAGTGCGTTCTAATCGTAAACATATGCCCAGGCTCAACACAGGTGCTCGTGGTGATGACGTGCAGGTGTTTACTGCCAATGACATCATGGCATTACGGTGGCATGACAAACGAGATGTCACATTGTTTACCTGGAGTTTACCTGGAGAGAGTTCCGGGGGTCAACGCCCCCGCGGCCCGGTCTGTGACCAGGCCTCCTGGTGGATCAGAGCCTGATCAACCAGGCTGTTGCTGCTGGCTGCACGCAAACCAACGTACGAGCCACAGCCCGGCTGATCAGGAACTGACTTTAGGTGCTTGTCCAGTGCCAGCTTGAAGACTACCAGGGGTCTGTTGGTAATCCCCCTTATGTATGCTGGGAGGCAGTTGAACAGTCTCGGGCCCCTGACACTTATTGTATGGTCTCTTAACGTGCTAGTGACACCCCTGCTTTTCATTGGGGGGATGGTGCATCGTCTGCCAAGTCTTTTGCTTTCGTAGTGAGTGATTTTCGTGTGCAAGTTCGGTACTAGTCCCTCTAGGATTTTCCAGGTGTATATAATCATGTATCTCTCCCTCCTGCGTTCCAGGGAATACAGGTTTAGGAACCTCAAGCGCTCCCAGTAATTGAGGTGTTTTATCTCCGTTATGTGCGCCGTGAAAGTTCTCTGTACATTTTCTAGGTCGGCAATTTCACCTGCCTTGAAAGGTGCTGTTAGTGTGCAGCAATACTCCAGCCTAGATAGAACAAGTGACCTGAAGAGTGTCATCATGGGCTTGGCCTCCATAGTTTTGAAGGTTCTCATTATCCATCCTGTCATTTTTCTAGCAGATGCGATTGATACAATGTTATGGTCCTTGAAGGTGAGATCCTCCGACATGATCACTCCCAGGTCTTTGGCGTTGGTGTTTCGCTCTATTTTGTGGCCAGAATTTGTTTTGTACTCTGATGAAGATTTAATTTCCTCATGTTTACCATATCTGAGTAATTGAAATTTCTCATCGTTGAACTTCATATTGTTTTCTGCAGCCCACTGAAAGATTTGGTTGATGTCCGCCTGGAGCCTTGCAGTGTCTGCAATGGAAGACACTGTCATGCAGATTCGGGTGTCATCTGCAAAGGAAGACACGGTGCTGTGGCTGACATCCTTGTCTATGTCGGATATGAGGATGAGGAACAAGATGGGAGCGAGTACTGTGCCTTGTGGAACAGAGCTTTTCACCGTAGCTGCCTCGGACTTTACTCTGTTGACGACTACTCTCTGTGTTCTGTTAGTGAGGAAATTATAGATCCATCGACCGACTTTTCCTGTTATTCCTTTAGCACGCATTTTGTGCGCTATTACGCCATGGTCACACTTGTCGAAGGCTTTTGCAAAGTCTGTATATATTACATCTGCATTCTTTTTGTCTTCTAGTGCATTTAGGACCTTGTCGTAGTGATCCAATAGTTGAGACAGAAAGGAGCGACCTGTTCTAAACCCATGTTGCCCTGGGTTGTGTAACTGATGGGTTTCTAGATGGGTGGTGATCTTGCTTCTTAGGACCCTTTCAAAAATTTTTATGATATGGGATGTTAGTGCTATTGGTCTGTAGTTCTTTGCTGTTGCTTTACTGCCCCCTTTGTGGAGTGGGGCTATGTCTGTTGTTTGTAGTAACTGTGGGACGACCCCCGTGTCCATGCTCCCTCTCCATAGGATGGAAAAGGCTCGTGATAGGGGCTTCTTGCAGTTCTTGATGAACACAGAGTTCCATGAGTCTGGCCCTGGGGCAGAGTGCATGGGCATGTCATTTATCGCCTGTTCGAAGTCATTTGGCGTCAGGATAACATCGGATAGGCTTGTGTTAATCAAATTTTGTGGCTCTCTCATAAAAAATTCATTTTGATCTTCGACTCTCAGTCTGGTTAGCGGCTTGCTAAAAACTGAGTCATATTGGGACTTGAGTAGCTCACTCATTTCCTTGCTGTCATCTGTGTAGGACCCATCTTGTTTAAGTAGGGGCCCAATACTGGACGTTGTTCTCGATTTTGATTTGGCATAGGAGAAGAAATACTTTGGGTTTCTTTCAATTTCATTTATGGCTTTTAGTTCTTCCCGCGATTCCTGACTCCTAAAGGATTCTTTATGCTTAAGTTCGATGCTTGCTATTTCTCTGACCAGTGTCTCCCTACGCATTTCAGATATATTGACCTCTTTTAGCCGCTCTGTTATTCTTTTCCGTCGCCTGTAAAGGGAGCGCCTGTCTCTTTCTATTTTACATCTACTCCTCCTTTTTCTTAGAGGAATAAGCCTTGTGCATACATCGAGTGCCACCGAGTTAATCTGTTCTAGGCATAAGTTGGGGTCTGTGTTGCTTAGTATATCTTCCCAGCTTATATCGGTTAGGACTTGGTTTACTTGGTCCCACTTTATGTTTTTGTTATTGAAGTTGAATTTGGTGGATGCTCCCTCGTGACTAGTCTCATTATGTCGGTCTGGGGCTCCACGCATGCATGTCTGAGCCTCAATTATGTTGTGATCTGAGTATATTGTTTTTGATATGGTGACATTTCTTATCAGATCATCATTGTTAGTGAAGATGAGGTCTAGTGTATTCTCCAGTTTAGTAGGCTCTATTATTTGCTGGTTTAAATTGAATTTTGTGCAGAGATTTAAAAGCTCGTGTGAGTGTGAGTTTTCATCAGAGCTGCCTCCTGGTGTTATTACTGCAACAATATTATTTGCTATATTCCTCCATTTTAGGTGCCTTAAGTTGAAATCCCCCAGGAGCAAAATATTGGGTGCAGGAGCTGGAAGATTTTCCAGACAGTGGTCAATTTTTAACAGCTATTCCTGGAATTGCTGGGATGTTGCATCCGGACGCTTGTAGACTACCACAATGACTAGGTTTTGGTTCTCGACCTTTACTGCTAAAACTTCCACTACATCATTTGAGGCATTAAGCAGTTCTGTGCAAACAAGTGACTCTGCAATGTACAGGCCAACCCCCCCCCTTTTGCCTGTTCACTCTGTCACATCTGTATAGGTTGTAACCTGGGATCCATATTTCGTTGTCCAAGTGATCCTTTATGTGGGTCTCAGTGAAAGCCGCGAACATTGCCTTTGCCTCTGCAAGCAGTCCACGGATGAAAGGTATTTTGTTGTTTGTTGCTGGCTTTAGACCCTGTATATTTGCAAAGAAGAATGTTATCGGACTGGTGGTATTGTTGGTACTGGGGGGGATTTTTTTTCCGGCATTAGCATCTGTATCTGTTGGTTTGGAGTGGAGGCCATCGACTGTGGTTCCACTCCAGGAATGACTGGATTTGGTGTACGATTTCTGCCATTTCCTGCCAGTTTTTTTTCCTTCCTGGCACTAAAAAACCTCTCCCTCTTGAGTGGCTGTGGCTACCCAGGTTTTCCCATGGCCTGGATGTTTTGTATCTTTTTGTCCCCTTTAGATGGTATGCCTGGCAATTTAAGTTATAGCACAGTCTTTCCTGTACTGAAGAGGTACACAGTTCAGGGTGAAAAAGCTTACAGGAAGGGAGTTTGCATTTTCCTGTTGTCATATGGGCATGGCATTTTCTAGGGTGGTCATAGTTGCACGTCCCATCTGTTTTTCCAGATTTCCCATGCCAGCAGATATCAAGTGCATAGTATGTGCACAGGCTTGGTTTCCGTTTGCCTTGGGTTTCTGTGACTGTATTCCCTGTTGGTGCATGTTTCCCTGTCTTACTTCTATCCTCCCTAGCACCAACAATGGAGCTCCCACCAGTTGTTTTTGGTAATATATCCTCACTATTGCTAGTGGAGTCCTCTTGTTTGCTATTTCCTGCGGTATTTCTAGTTTGCAATATTGTTTTTATCTTATCTTTGACTACACTTGTTTCCCTACTATGGCTCCTGTCCCCTATGAGGTCATTTATATGTTGACAACCATTCACCGTAATGAAATGCAAGACAGTGGCAAAGTTGATCGAGTGACTAATGAACGTATTCGAAAACCAGTGACAGTGATTGATTATACACAAAACATGCGCTTGGTTGACAAATGTGACATGCAGATTGGTTTTGTTGACTGTGTTCGTAAGAGTTACAAGTGGTACATGAAACTTTTCTTCCATCTCATGGACATTTCAATGCTCAATGCATATAATATGTATCAAATAAAGACTGGCAACAGACCACCGTATGGTGAATTTTGTTTGTCTGTTGTCAGACAACTCATAATGAAGTACCAGGTAAGAACACCTGCTATACAACAAGGTCCTCGAATTCCTCAGGATATACCCAAGCGTTTGAGGAGGGAAGGTGATCATTTCACAATACAACTTCCTTCAACTCAGAAGAAATTTGCTCAGAAGAGATGCATCGTCTGTGCACAAACAAAACGACGGGAACAAAGACGCAAAGACACTCGGTTTATGTGTGAGGAATGTAAGGTGCCTCTGTGCATGGTGCCTTGTTTCAAGGAGTTCCACAAGCTCCAGCAGTTCTAAAACCATGTCCAGTGATTGTAAATATGTAAATATATGATAGAACATTAGTATTATACAAGATTTGTGGATGTTTATTGTAATAAACAACAGTGGTAAACAATATGATAATAACTTTAGTGCGGTTATTGTGTTCAATACAGTGAGTTTATATATATATACATTATATACAGTATTGGTCTCTCAGGCCCCAAATGTTAGTAGGAATAGAAAAAAATTGGAAAAGAAAAGAAAAAAAAATGTAAAAACCGCAAAATAATGTAATGCGCGTATGTGGAATTCGTCGATGTTGCCGCCACCACATCATTTTTGACAAACTTCTTGGCACTGTATCTCGGTAAGTACTGATCAGAATTTTTTTTTTGTCTTATTACCTTCACAAAAATATGCTCTTTAATTCTGTAAGAAAAAATAATTTTTTTTTTTTTCAAAATTTCTTGGACACTGGAGCACCACTTCAGATTTTGGCCTTGGACCCTGAAGGGGTTAAGAGTGTTGGTACTACTATACTTTCATACATTCCCTTCTTTGCCTCCATAGATAACGTTTTTTGACTCCACATATACCTCAACGCACCACTCACCTTTTTTCCTTCATCAATTCTATGAGTAACCTCATCCTTCATAAATCCATCCGCCGACACGTCAACTCCCAAGTATCTGAAAACATTTACTTCTTCCATACTCCTCCTCCCCAATTTGATATCCAATTTTTCTTTATCTAAATCATTTGATACCCTCATCACCTTACTCTTTTCTATGTTCACTTTCAACTTTCTACCTTTACACACACTCCCAAACTCATTCACTAACCTTTGCAATTTTTCTTTAGAATCTCCCATAAGCACAGTATCATCAGCAAAAAGTAACTGTCAATTCCCATTTTGTATTTGATTCCCCATAATTTAATCCCACCTCTCTCCTGAACACCCTAGCATTTACTTCTTTTACAACCCCATCTATAAATATATTAAACAACCATGGTGACATTACACATCCCTGTCTAAGACCTACTTTTACCGGGAAGTAGTCTCCCTCTCTTCTACACACCCTAACCTGAGCCTCACTATCCTCATAAAAACTTTTTACAGCATTTAGTAACGTTCCACCTATTCCATATACTTGCAACATCTGCCACATTGCTCCCCTATCCACTCTATCATATGCCTTTTCTAAATCCATAAATGCAATAAAAACTTCCCTACCTTTATCTAAATACTGTTCACATATATGCTTCAATGTAAACACTTGATCTACACATCCCCTACCCACTCTGAGACCTCCTTGCTCATCCGCAATCCTACATTCTGTCTTACCTCTAATTCTTTCAATAATAACCCTACCGTACACTTTTCCTGGTATACTCAATAAACTTATTCCTTTATAATTTTTACAATCTCTTTTGTCCCCCTTCCCTTTATATAAAGGGACTATACATGCTCTCCGCCAATCCCTAGGTACCTTCCCCTCTTTCATACATTTATTAAACAAAAGTACCAACCACTCCAACACTATATTCCCCCCTACTTTTAACATTTCTGTCATGATCCCATCAGTTCCAGCTGCTTTACCCCCTTTCATTCTACGTAATGCCTCTCGTACCTCCCCCACACTTACATCCTGCTCTTCTTCACTCCTAAAAGATGGTATACCTCCCTGGCCAGTGCATGAAATTACCGCCTCCCTTTCTTCCTCAACATTTAAAAGTTCCTCAAAATATTCTCGCCATCTACCTAATACCTCCCTCTCCTCATCTACTAACTCCCCTACTCTGTTTTTAACTGACAAATCCATACGTTCCCTAGGCTTTCTTAACTTGTTTAACTCACTCCAAAATTTTTTCTTATTTTCATTAAAATTTCTTGACAGTGCCTCTCCCACTCTATCATCTGCTCTCCTTTTGCACTCTCTCACCACTCTCTTCACCTTTCTTTTACTCTCCATATACTCTGCTCTTTTTATAACACTTCTGCTTTGTAAAAACCTCTCATAAGCTAACTTTTTTTCTTTTATCACACCCTTTACTTCATCATTCCACCAATCACTCCTCTTTCCACCTGCCCCCACCCTCCTATAACCACAAACTTCTACCCCACATTCTAATACTGCATTTTTAAAAACTCATCCAACCCTCTTCAACCCCCCCCCCCCCACTACTCATCTTTGCACTAGCCCACCTTTCTGCCAATAGTCGCTTATATCTCACCCGAACTTCCTCCTCCCTTAGGTTATACACTTTCACTTCCCTCCTACTTGTCGTTGCCACCTTCCTCTTGTCCCATCTACCTCTTACTCTAACTGTAGCTACAACTAAATAATGATCCTATATATCAGTTGCCCCTCTATAAACATGTACATCCTGGAGCCTACCCATTAACCTTTTATCCACCAATACATAATCTAACAAACTACTTTCATTACGTGCTACATCATACCTTGTATATTTAATCCTCTTTTTCATAAAATATGTATTACTTATTACCAAATCTCTTTCTAAACATAGCTCAATTAAAGGCTCCCCATTTACATTTACCCCTGGCACCCCAAATTTACCTACTACTCCCTCCACAACATTTATACCCACTTTAGCATTGAAATCCCCAACCACAAGTACTCTCACACTTGGTTCAAAACTCCCCACACATTCTCTCAACATTTCCCAAAATCTCTCTCTCCTCTACACTTCTCTCTTCTCCAGGTGCATATACACTTACTATAACCCACTTTTCACATCAAACCTTTATTTTTCCTCCACATAATCCTTGAATTAATACATTTATAGTACCTCTTTTCCTGCCATATCTTATCCTTCAACATTATTGCTACTCCTTCTTTAGCTCTAACTCTATTTGAAACCCCTGACTTAATCCCATTTATTCCTCTCCACTGAAACTCTCCCACCCCCTTCAGCTTTGTTTCACTTAAAGCCAGGACATCCAGCTTCTTCTCATTCATAACATCCACAATCATCTCTTTCTTATCATTTGCACAACATCCACGCACATTCAGGCTTCCCACTTTGACAATTTTCTTCTTATTCTTTTTAGTAATCTTTACAGGAAAAGGGGTTACTAGCCCATTGTTCCTGGCATTTTAGTTGACTTTTACAACACGCATGGCTTACGGAGGAAAGATTCTTATTCCACTTCCCCATGGATATAAAAGGAAAAGTAATAAGACCAAGAACTATTAAGATAAAATCAAAGAAAACTCAGATGAGTGTGTATAAATAAACGTGTACATGTATGTGTAGTGTGACCTAAGTGTAAGAAGAAGTAGCAAGACATATCTGTAATCTTGCATATTTATGAGACAGACAAAAAAACACCAGCAATCCTACCATCATGTAAAACAATTACAGGCTTTTGTTTTACATTCACTTGGCAGGACGGTAGTACCTCCCTGGGTGGTTGCTGTCTACCAACTTACTACGTAATATCTATGCACTGTAAATGTAAATTACTTTTTCACCATAGTTATTTTTTTTTTAATTTTTAAATAGATTCATCTTGGTTTTATTTAGCACCTTTTATTTTGCTCGTCCTTTGCTCACATTAAGCAATTATTGTTTTAAGATGAACTGTTAGTGCTACAGAAAATACAAGAGGTTAGATGGTGACCCCAGTAAGGAGTTTTGGGGTCAGATATAATTGAAGGGGTAGTGGCCTGGGGAGTTTGTGGATGCCCCATTCTACAGTTAACAGTTGTTGCTGATGTTAGTACTACCACTAAGAATAATAAAAATTTAGCAGCTGTAACATTTCGTAGTTTAAACACAGATAAAAAGCATTGTACACAATGAGTGGGTATGCAGTCTTATTATACAATCCCTTCCAATTAAGCCTACTGTAAATTATTTGTAATTATTTGCTTCAGTCAAACATTATAAATTAATATTTTTCTTAGTACAAATTACAGCCTCTCCTCACTTAACGATGGAGTTCCGTTCCTAAGACCACATTGGTAAACGAATTCGTTGCTAAATGAGGAGCATACTACTATATAATGGTAGTGGGTTTGTGTCAACCATCTCTGATATTGTTTTAATGTCACCTTTGCACCATTTATAACATTTCTGGTGTATTTTTTATGTTTATACAGTAATGTAGTGTACATACACCTACCATCCGACTTACGACCTGCTCGACTTACGACCACTCGACTTACGACCGTGTTTTTTATGCCAAATTTCTGGGAAATAAACAACTATTTGTGTTGTACACAGTGTTTATCCTAAACCTTACAGTATAAAATACAGTACTAACAACATAAAAAGTAAAGTAAAACATGAAATACCAAAATAAAACAATAAAATAAAGTCATTACAAAAATGTTTTGTTGATCTTCAGTAGTAAAGTTCAACTTATGACCATTTCGACTTACGACCGGTTTCTCGGAACCGAACTCAGTCGTAAGTCGGATGGTAGATGTATACTGTAATAAACAGAATAGAGGAAATCCTCTCTAATATACATTATTTAGGTATGCATACTGGTCAGAGAGCCCGTCGTAAGTCTAAGTCGTCGGTAAATGAGTATGTCACTAAGTGAGGGGAGGCTGTACTTTTTTTTGTGGGGGGCCCCTGACAATTATTCTCTGTTGCCACCCCTTAAATCTAGTTTTGGAGTCTGCTTTTCAGCAAATATGTACAATGTACATTTTTCCTTCACCATTATATATTTTATACTTTGAGTTATTTCATCCTAGCATAAACTGCCAACAATACACACATTACAAAATATTTTTAGTTTTTATTAAAACATTCAAATCAGCTTTTGTTTTACATAGCTTATAAATTATTGAACATGTTTGGTGTTACCACTCAGGATATATCAATTAGAATTACAAAATACCTTATAATTTTCTCTAAAAATAGGAGGGGAACTTACCTCATGAGTTAGCAAGACGGACTGAATAGCACTGTCCTTCTCTCGTTCTTCAATAGATACTAAACCTAATGTTCTTCCCTTCCGTCCATATTCCAGTTTTTCTGAGCCAAGCATCTCTCTAGGGGACCACACTACGCCTGTGTCCTCACGGTAAACACCCACCTGTTCAAATGATACAAATAATATTCAAGAAAAAGACTAAATTAACCCATGTAAACATTTCCAAAGAAAAGCAAGTGTTACTAAAATCTTAATTGTTGGCTCTCCCAAGCTTTATTTAAAGTGTTGCTTTCTGTAAGTTGTGAATTTGTCAATGCATTCAGTCCAGTGTAAGTTTATCCTTATACATCTTCGACTGTCAGGTACTTTATTGGAAAAAGTTCAGTGCATGGTGATAAAATATACAAATGGACACCTAGGAAAAAAAAAAAAGGTGAATAAAATGTTATCCACTAAATGACCTTCAGTAAAAACAGTGTATAATCGAGTTTCACTGATTACGAAACTCGTTAATTCCAGAATTCAATTGTAAAATGACTCCAAATAAAGGAAAGGATACCTGAATGTTGCTATTTGTAGATTATATATAAAAAAAGGTTGAAGAAATAAGCAATAAGGAAAGAAGAAGATTGAAATTACAATACTGTACACGTAACACTATGTGAACACAAGGAAAACATTATAGTACATGTACCTATAATACCAGATTATCATACTCATACTAAATCAAATCTATTATACAGGCATGCAAAGCCAAGACAATGATACACAGCACAGCTTTTACATTTGCAGTCTTTTACAAACCTGACGAAGGCCTTTTGCTGTGATTTGCTTGATGGTAAAAGAGTTGACAAGACGACCATCAGCAGTATAACGTATCTTATCAGCTCCCCCACCCACAGTAAATGACAGTTTGAGTAGTGACTTTAATATATCTGCAACAGGAATAACATTGATAAATAATTAATAATAAATATTATTTCTACATATGAAAGTGTTTCTTTTTCGGGTCGCCTTGTCTCGGTGTTAAAAAAATTATTTCTGCAAAGTGCAATTTGCAATTTGATTCAGAAACAGTTGACATTAATGATATACTTAAAGCCCCTGGCAATGCAGAATATGAAGGGCAACCTTAAAGTAAACAAGTAACTACAGGATGAATAATTAATTTGGTTTACAAGAATGCTAAAATTTACAATCATTGACATAAACCCTAACACCTTGGTTTATGATTAGGATATTTTTGAATTTATTTTGTAAAACTTTTTATTATAAAAAGTTTATACGTACTGGTTATTACAAATGTTGGTAAAAGAAAATGTAAATACTAATCTATATTTCAGTATTATTGCACAGGACATACAATAATCTGAAGGACTATACGAATAAATAGCATCTCGGGTAAAACTTTGATTATGTATACCATTCTTAAAATTTTCTTAATTTTATTTATTTTTAATTTTTAATATTTTCTCTATAGGTCTAATACACAGTATTAGTAGGGACTTAAAATAAATACAAGTTACAGATACACCAACCATCCGACTTATGACCTGCTCGACTTACGACCACTCGACTTACGACCGTGTTTTTTATGCCAAATTTCTGGGAAATAAACAACTACAGTGGAACCTCAAAAATCGAACTGCTCCCAACACAACCAATTATGTAAGTGTATTTTTGTAAGTGCTTTCATAAGTGTATTTTTGAGGGTCTGAAATGAGCTAATCTAATTTACATTATTCCTGATGGGAATAAACTCATTCGGTAAAGGCACTCGAACAGCCTTCTGGACTGAAGAAAGTTCGATATTTGAGGTTCCACTGTACAGTGGTCCCTCAATAATCGTCCGGCCTGAAAGTCGTCCATTTCGGAAATAGTCCTGTTTTTTCGTCTAAATATTGGCTCACAAATGGTTCGTTAACTCCCTAATCGTCCTTCGTCCGGGACAGGTACTCATGCTCTGAACCGCCTGGGCCTGCCTTCCCAGCCAGTGTGCCATTGTTTACCAGTGAGTGATGGTCCCCTCACATGCTCCTATGAAATATTTCATAATATTCCATTGATTTTAGTGCTTGCAAGTGCTAAATAAGCTATCATGGCTCCAAAGAAAGCTTCTAGTGCCAGCCCTTTGGTAAAGAATGTGAGAAACACATAATTTATGAAAAAGTTTGTAGAAAAATACAAAGATGGTGGTGGTAGAGTGGAAGCAATTGTGATAGTGGTTGATGAATATAAGAAAGGAGGATCACTGCAGCAGGCCTGTTGGCCCATGCTCGGCAGGTCCTTTACAATTCATCCCACTAACGAAACATTTTTCCAACCCAGTCCTCAATGCTACCCAAGAAATAAGCTCTGATAACTCTATCCATTCATTTGGGGCTTGCAAATGAGTGGATTCGTAGTAGTCCTCCTGTTTTGAGTCCTTAGGTCAAGAAGGGAAACTGGTCAGTGGCTGGACAGCAGGGAACGAAGTTGACGATCAAGAAGACGAATGGAAAGGTAGAAACGATGAAGAAGAAAGAGACTGCCATGGAAACTGTTGTGGAAACATGTAATACATTCTCAGTGCTACCCGACGAATGGAAGGTAAGAATATTGTTGTTGTTGGGGATAGCCAAGTTAGGTATATGGATAGGGCATTCTGCTTGAAGGACAGGAGTAGGAGACAGAGGGTTTGCTTTCCTGGGGCTGGGATGGAGGATATTGTTAGCCGTCTGGATGACATCATGAGAGGTAATGGGAGCAATCCTATTATCTGTCTTCAGTGCTGGAGGCAATGATGTTGGCAGACGTAGGAGTAAAGACCTGATTAGCAGGTATAGGTCAGCAATAGAAATAATTAGGAGGAAGGGTGGGAACCCTGTCATATGTGGTATTTTGCCAAGGAGAGGAGTTGGAAATGAATGGTTGTCCAGGGCAATTGGTGTCAATTGCTGGCTGGACAAATACTGTAAGGAAAATGCAGTAACATTCATTGACAACTGGGACCTCTTCTATGGCAGAAATGACATGTATGCCAGGGATGGGGTTCACTTATCTAGGTCTGGGGTGGGGGCACTGGCAACTGCAGTGGAGGGAGCTGTTAGGACTTTAAACTAGGAATAGTTAGTGGTATGGGTTTTGGCAGGAAAACAGTGAAGTCCCAGTGTAGTAATATTATGAGTTCTAGGGGAACTAGTAATAAGCAGAACGAGGTAGATATTGAAAAACCAGTGACACTGGGTGATAAGGACAGTAATAGGTTTAGTAGAAAAACAGAAATGAGCAGGAAGGGTAAAGAGAAAGGAGAGTCCTTTAATGTTTATTATGCTAATAGCCGTAGTGCTAGGAATAAGATGGACGAGTTGAGATTAGTTGCTAGTGCAGGTAACACTGATGTATTTGCCTTAACTGAGACGTGGTTTAATTCAAAAAGTCGGGACATGCCTGCGGAATGTCACATTCAGGGCTTTAAATTGTTCCAAGTAGATAGAAGTATCGGGAAGGGGGGTGGGGTGGCATTGTATGTCCGAGATCGCTTGAACTGTTGCATAAAAACGGGTATTAAGTCTGAAGTAACACATACAGCGTCTGTTTGGATAGAATTTTCAGAGGGGCATGAAAAACTGATTTTAGGAGTGATATACCATCCCCCAAACTTAGATAGGGACCAAGGGAGACTACTATGGGAGGAAATTGTTAAGGCCACAAGGCACGATAATTTAGTAATTCTAGGAGACTTTAACTTTAGTCATATTGATTGGAATTTCTTGACTGGGAATTTAGAATCATACGACTTCTTAGAAGTAGTTCAGGATTGTTTTTTGAAGCAGTTTGTGACAGAACCAACAAGGGGAAATAACCTGCTTGACTTAGTTCTGGCAAACAATGAATCCCTTGTTAATAATTTAGAAATTTCAGAGAAACTGGGTACTAGCGACCACAAATCAATTACATTTAGCATTGAATGGAAGTACTTTAGTAGCGATAACTCAGTAACAGTCCCAGATTTTTGCTTAGCAGATTACGATGGGCTTAGAGAATACTTATCATCTGTTGACTGGGGTAACGAAGAGAGATATCAATATGACAATTTTCTGAACACTATACATGCTGCTCAAAGAACGTTTATCCCGTATAAAGAAATTAGATCAAATAGAAATGACCCAAAATGGATGAATAATAGGCTGAAATATCTACTAGGGCATAAGAAAGGAATTTACAGGCGTATCAAAAGAGGTGAGGGTCATCTTATGAATCAGTATATTGACATTAAGAGGGACATTAAAAAGGGGATAAGAAAAGCTAAAAGGGACTATGAAATTAAAGTTGCTAGGGATTCTAAAACTAACCCAAAAAGTTTTTTCCAGGTCTATAGAACAAAAGTTAGAGATAAGATAGGTCCCCTTAAAAATAACTATGGGCATCTTACTGACAAAGAGAATGAAATGTGCTCGATTTTAAATAATTATTTTCTCTCGGTTTTTATACAGGAAGACAATAACAATATTCCAGTAATTAATTTTTATAGTGGGCTAGAAGAAGATAAATTATGTAACATCATAGTCACTAGTGAAATGGTTGTGAAGCAGATAGACAGACTGAAGCAAAATAAGTCGCCGGGACTGGGCTGCTTGGGCAGCGATCCCCCAGAACTACATGCAGGTGCGAGATCAGTGAGACTGTGATGGCTAAGTGGGCAGTGGGCCAATAACAACAACTTGGTTCCACAGGCAATCATACAGTAAGCTTGGTCAAAGGTCAGACTGGTGGGGTATAAAACCTTCAAAAATAGTCACAGGTGGGTCAAGTTGTGCACATTTTAAAGACTAAAACACTTGACAGTGCACTGTGAAAGGCATAAACATAACACTCTAAGCTAATGAAGGGCTCTTGGTCCAAGGAATTGCCATGGTCCTCCCTTGGATCAGACTTGATTGTCCCTCACTCCTGTTTTGTGTGTCCTATTTAACTCATGGGTTTGGCATATGCCCCTTTCATATAATAAACAGAATTGGAACTACAATTCATGTTACTCCAAGTGTCATGTTTAAAGGCTGATTTGACAAGACAATCTTTTAACCCCTTGACTGCCACAACCCCAAATCCTGAGGTGAGGTCACAGACCCTGAGCTGCTTTGGGGATTAGCGTGGATGGTTACAAAGCATGGCTTGCTTCTGCAGTGTTTTAAAAATTGAGGTTGGAGAGTTGAAGGAAGAGGTCTTGCTTCTTCAGGAGGAGATTAGGAGGCTGAAGGTCCACCTCAATGGGTCTGGAAGAGAGTGTGAGGTGGCTGGAGTTGTGGGGAATGAGGCTTCTAGCAGTGAGGTGCAGTCTGTCTCTCGCTGTGAGGAGGCTGTAGTTGGGGAGGTAGCAACGGCTACCAGCAGTGAGGTGCAGCCCAGCACCTGCTACAAGTGGCGAGTGGTTCACAGTAATGGGAGGCGCATCAGAGTAAGGAAAGTAAAGAGTGAAGATCTGAAGGTAGGAAATCGCTTCTCTGTTCTTCAGGATGAATGTACTTCAGTGGCCAGTGAAGGTAAGGGTACTACTGCCCCTGCTAATGGAGGTAAGCGCATTCTTGTGGTTGGCGACTCTCAGGTAAGATATATTGACCGTGCTTTTTGTAATAGGAATAAGAAGATGAGAGATAGAGTGTGCTTCCCTGGAGCTGGTGTTGGGGACATTGTCAACAGGCTGGATAATATCATGTCAGGTAATGGGAACAAGCCCATTATCTGTCTCAGTGCTGGTGGAAATGATATTGGGAAGGGTAGGAGAGAAGAGCTGCTAGATAAGTACAGGTCAGCTATAGATTTCATTAAGTCAAAGGGAGGGATCCCAATCATATGTAGCATCTTGCCTAGAAGGGGAGTAGGAAATGAATGGTTGTCTAGGGCAATTGGTGTAAATTGCTGGCTAGACAGATACTGTAAGGAACTTGCAATCCCATTCATTGACAACTGGAACAGCTTTTATGGCAAACATGATATGTATGCAAGGGATGGGGTACATCTCTCTGGGGCTGGGGTGGTAGCACTTGCAGACTCGATTGAGAAGGCCATTGGTGAAATGCCTATGATTTTAAACTGATGGAAGATAGAGGTATGGGTGTGTGTGGGAAACAAGCAGGTTGCAACACTAGGGTTGGAAACAGTAAATGTATAAAAGGCATTCAGCATGAAGTTATAAATAAAGACAATAGATCAGGTCAGCAAACAAAGGGGGACAGCAGAGGGCAGCAAGGGACTAGCTCCCTTAAGGTTTACTATACTAATAGCAGGAGTGTAAGAAATAAGATAGATGAGCTAAGATTAATTGCAAGTGCAGGAAACATAGATATTATTGCTATAACAGAGACCTGGCTCAATCTGAAAGATAGAGAGATGCCCTCTGAATGTCACATACAAGGCTATAAATTATTCCACACTGACAGGGTCAACAGGAAAGGTGGTGGAGTAGCGATGTATGTCAGAGACAATTTAAATTGTTGTGTTAGACAAGATATTAAATTAGAAGCGTCAGCCACTGAATCTGTTTGGTTACAGCTTCTCGAGGGCCGAGAAAAACTAATTTTGGGTGTGATTTACAGGGCCCCAAATCTTGATAGGGAGTGCAGTAAACTTCTATGGGACGAAATTCGTAAGGCATCTACATGCGAAAATGTTGTGCTAATGGGAGATTTCAACTATAGACAGATTGACTGGAGCAATTTGACAGGAAATTTAGAGTCAGGTGACTTTCTTGATACGATCCAGGATTGTTTTTAAAACAGTTTGTGACAGAGCCAACTAGGGGAAATAACCTCCTTGACTTGGTTCTTGCCAGTAGGGAAACACTAATTAATAATCTTGAGGTTAATGATGAGCTTGGGGAAAGTGATCACAAATCACTCAGTTTTAATATATCATGGAATTCCCCTAATAATGCCAATCAAGTCTCTGTCCCTGACTTCCGCTTGGCTGATTTCATAGGACTGAAAAATTACTTAGGTGGGCTGAACTGGAATGACCTGACTAAGGGTCAGGTAGGTGGTGATGGTTGCCGATATGACGCTTTCCAGGGCATAGTTCTAGCTGCTCAGTCAAATTATGTTCCAAATAGGGAAATCAGATCAAACAAAAATAATCCTAAATGGATGAACAATAGATTAAAATATCTAATTGGTCAAAAGAGAGGCATATATAGGCAAATCAAAAGAGGGGAGGGGCAATTAAGAAATCGATATATTCAGTTAAAGAGAGAAATAAAAAAAGGAATTAGAAAAGCAAAAAGAGATTATGAGGTTAAAGTTGCAAGAGATTCGAAGACTAACCCAAAAGGATTCTTTCAGGTATACAGAAGTAAGATCAGGGACAAGATAGGCCCACTCAAAAGTTCCTCGGGTCAGCTCACTGACAGTGATAAGGAAATGTGTAGAAGTTTTAACACATACTTCCTCTCAGTTTTTACACAGGAGGATACCAGCGATATTCCAGAAATGATAAATTATGTGGAACAGGACGATAATAAACTGTGCACGATTAGAGTCACAAGTGACATGGTCCTTAGGCAAATAGATAAATTAAAACCTAACAAATCCCCAGGCCCTGATGAACTGTATGCAAGGGTTCTAAAGGAATGTAAAGAGGAGCTTAGCAAACCTTTGGCTAATCTTTTCAACATATCACTACAAACTGGCATGGTGCCAGATAAGTGGAAAATGGCAAATATGATACCTATTTTCAAAGCAGGTGACAGGTCCTTAGCTTCGAACTATAGACCAATAAACCTAACCTCCATAGTGGGAAAATTTATGGAATCAATAATTGCCGAGGCAGTTCGTAGCCACCTTGAAAAGCATAAATTAATCAACGAATCTCAGCATGGTTTTACAAAGGGGCGTTCCTGCCTTACGAATTTATTAACTTTTTTCACTAAGGTATTTGAGGAGGTTGATCATGGTAATGAATATGATATTGTGTATATGGACTTCAGTAAGGCTTTTGACAAGGTCCCACATCAGAGACTATTGAGGAAAATTAAGGCACATGGAATAGGAGGAGAAATTTTTTCCTGGATAGAGGCATGGTTGACAAATAGGCAGCAGAGAGTTTGCATAAATGGGGAGAAATCAGAGTGGGGAAGCGTCACGAGCGGTGTTCCACAGGGGTCAGTGTTGGGCCCCCTGTTCACAATATACATAAACGACATAGATGAGGGCATAAAGAGCGACATCAGCAAGTTTGCAGATGACACCAAAATAGGCCGTCCAATTCATTCTGACGAGGACATCAGAGCACTCCAGGAAGATTTGAATAGACTGATGCAGTGGTCGGAGAGGTGGCAGATGCAGTTTAATATAGACAAATGCAAAGTTCTAAATGTTGGACAGGACAATAACCATGCCACATATAAACTAAATAATGTAGATCTTAATATTACGGATTGCGAAAAAGATTTAGGAGTTCTGGTTAGCAGTAATCTGAAACCAAGACAACAGTGCATAAGTGTTCGCAATAAAGCTAACAGAATCCTTGGCTTCATATCAAGAAGCATAAATAATAGGAGTCCTCAGGTTGTTCTTCAACTCTATACATACTTGGTTAGGCCTCATTTAGATTATGCTGAAAATATCTAGCCTAGACAGGACTCGCAGCAATGGTTTTAAGTTGGAAAAATTCAGATTCAGGAAGGATATAGGAAAGTACTGGTTTGGTAATAGAGTTGTGGATGAGTGGAACAAACTCCCAAGTACAGTTATAGAGGCCAGAACGTTGTGTAGCTTTAAAAATAGGTTGGATAAATACATGAGTGGATGTGGGTGGGTGTGAGTTGGACCTGATAGCTTGTGCTACCAGGTCGGTTGCCGTGTTCCTCCCTTAAGTCAAGGTGACCTGACCTGACTAGTTTGGGTGCATTGGCTTAAGCTGGTAGGAGACTTGGACCTGCCTCGCATGGGCCAGTAGGCCTGCTGCAGTGTTCCTTCGTTCTTATGTTCTTAAGGAATGCAAAATGGAACTCTGTGAACCATTAACTAATATTTTTATATCTCTTCAAACAGGTGTAGTGTCTGATATGTGGAAGATGGCTAATGTAATTCCTATTTTTAAAACAGGGGACAAGTCGTTACCGTCAAATTACCACCCAATAAGCCTGACCTCAATTAGAGGCAAATTACTAGAGTCAATTATAGCTGAGATTATAAGAAGCCATCTCAATAAGGATAGCTTGATTAATGATACTCAGCATGGATTCACAAGAGGCCGGTCTTGTCTAACTAATTTATTAACTTTCTTCAGTAAAGCTTTTGAGGCTGTTGACCATGATAAAGAATTTGATATTATTTACTTAGATTTTAGTAAGGCTTTTGATAGAGTTCCGCACCATAGACTGTTAAAGAAAGTGGCAGTTCATGGCACTGGGGGAAAAGTGCTCTCGTGGATCGAGTCATGGCTCACAGACAGGAAGCAGAGAGTGTCCATAAATGGGGTTAAATCCGAGTGGGGATCTGTAACAAGTGGCGTTCCACAGGGATCAGTCTTGGGCCCGTTGTTGTTTATAATGTATATCAATGATCTTGATGAGGGAATTACTAGTGATATGAGCAAATTCGCCGATGACACAAAGATAGGTAGGATAATTGATTCAAACGTAGACGTTAGGGAACTTCAGGAGGATTTAAACAAACTATTCTTTGTCAGAAAAGTGGCAGATGCAGTTCAATGTAGATAAATGCAAGGTTCTGAAGCTCGGGAATGTCCATAACCCTAGCACTTATAAATTAAATGATGTAGAACTTAGCCATACAGATTGCGAAAAGGACTTGGGGGTTATGGTGAGCAGCAACCTTAAACCAAGACAGCAATGCCTAAGCGTACATAATAAGGCAAATAGATTACTGGGATTTATATCAAGAAGTGCAAGCAACAGAAGTCCAGAGGTCATACTGCAGCTTTATACATCATTAGTAAGGCCTCACCTAGATTATGCAGCTCAATTCTGGTCTCCATATTACAGAATGGACATAAATTCGTTAGAAAACATTCAGCGTAGGATGACTAAATTAATACATAGCATTAGAAATCTTCCTTATGAAGAAAGATTGAAGACTCTTAAGTTACATTCACTTGTTAGACGAAGAATGAGGGGAGACCTGATCGAAGTGTATAAGTGGAAGATGAACATCAAAATGGTATACAATACCGACAGGTTGGTAGGTAAGACACATAGGCAACAGTTAGGCAACTTTATTCCGAAACGTTTCGCCTACACAGTAGGCTTCTTCAGTCGAATACAGAAAGTAGGCAGGGACTGACAACCTCAAATTCTATGACTTCAAGGGTGATGGACTGATTACATCGTCTTCACATCTCTACTGTTCCTGCCTACTTTCTGTATTCGACTGAAGAAGCCTACTGTGTAGGCGAAACGTTTCGGAATAAAGTTGCCTAACTGTTGCCTATGTGTCTTACCTACCAACCTGTCGGTATTGTATACTATTTTGATGTTCATCTTGTCAGACACTGCAACACATGGCCTCTTGGTACAGAAAACGCCTTAGACAACCCTTTCAAGTGAGAACTGTTGGATTTGAGAGTGACCTGACCTCTCAGTGGCTACATTCTCACTACTACAACACCTCTCCTTCCGACAGTATTTAAGTCTCCGCACTGTCGCTTGATCTTCAGATAGTTCCTGACTATGGAACTGAACTTCTCCAGGCCGAGGGACTGACAACCTCAAATTCTACGACTTCAAGGGTGATGGACTGATTACATTGTCTTCACATCTCTACTGTTCCTGCCTACTTTCTGTATTCGACTGAAGAAGCCTACTGTGTAGGCGAAACGTTTCGGAATAAAGTTGCCTAACTGTTGCCTATGTGTCTTACCTACCAACCTGTCGGTATTGTATACCATTTTGATGTTCATCTTGTCAGACACTGCAACACATGGCCTCTTGGTACAGAAAATGCCTTAGACAACCCTTTCAAGTGAGAACTGTTGGATTTGAGAGTGACCTGACCTCTCAGTGGCTACATTCTCACTACTACAACACCTCTCCTTCCGACAGTATTTAAGTCTCCGCACTGTCGCTTGATCTTCAGATAGTTCCTGACTATGGAACTGAACTTCTCCAGGCCGAGGGACTGACAACCTCAAATTCTACGACTTCAAGGGTGATGGACTGATTACATCGTCTTCACATCTCTACTGTTCCTGCCTACTTTCTGTATTCGACTGAAGAAGCCTACTGTGTAGGCGAAACATTTCGGAATAAAGTTGCCTAACTGTTGCCTATGTGTCTTACCTACCAAGTGGAAGATAGGTATTAATAAGGGGGATATTAATAAGGTCTTGAGGATATCTCTCCAAGAGAGAACCCGCAGTAATGGATTTAAATTCGATAAGTTTAGATTTAGAAAGGACATAGGAAAGTATTGGTTTGGAAATAGGGTAGTTGATGAGTGGAACAGTCTACCTAGTTGGGTTATTGAGGCTAGGACTTTGGGTAGTTTCAAATTTAGGTTGGATAAGTACATGAGTGGGAGGGGTTGGATTTGAGTGGGACTTGCACATCAGAGCTTATTTCTTGGGTAGCATTGAAAATCGGGTTGGGCAAATGTTTTGTTAGTGGGATGAATTGTAAAGGACCTGCCTAGTATGGGCCAACAGGCCTGCTGCAGTGATCCTCCTTTCTTATGTTCTTATGTAGTGATGGTGGTAGAAGGTAGTAGTGATGGTGGTAACAGTTGTAATAGTGAACATTAAAATGGTATAAAATACCGACAGGTTGTTAGGTAAGACACATACGCAACAGTTAGGTATCTTTATTTCGAAACGTTTCGCCTACACAGTAGGCTTCTTCAGTCGAGTACAGAAAAGTTGATAGGAGCAGAAGATACTTGAAGACAATGTAATCAGTCCATCACCCTTGAAGTTTTGAGGTGGTCAGTCCCTCAGTCTGGAGAAGAGTATTGTTCCATAGTCTGAAACAATATGGAGTTGAAGTGAAAGGATGGAGCTTATATACCGCCAGGACATGAGATGTAGGCTACTAGTAGAGGTAAGAATGTTGTCGTTGGAAGGTCAGGTCCCTCTCAAATCCAGCCATTCTCACTAGTAGAAGTTGACAAAGTTGATTTCAGGTCTGTACCAAGATACCCTTGTGTTGCAGTGTCTGACAGAGGGACTGACCACCTCAAAACTTCAAGGGTGATGGACTGATTACATCGTCTTCAAGTATCTTCTGCTTCTATCAACTTTTCTGTACTCGACTGAAGAAGCCTACTGTGTAGGCGAAACGTTTCGAAATAAAGATACCTAACTGTTGCATATGTGTCTTACCTAACAGTTGTAATAGTGGTAGAAGGTCGTAGTGATGGTGGTAGAGGGTTCCTTCTTTAGTGATTCAGTGATTCTACCAACTCCTCCAATGTGATGAATGGTTTGAAAAACCGACAAGTTGAAGATTGAGACACTTATGCAACATATGGGAATCTTTATTCAGGAAACGATTCTACCAACTCCTCCAATGTGATGAATGGTTTGAAAAACCGACAAGTTGAAGATTGAGACACTTATGCAACATATGGGAGTTTACCTGGAATCTTTATTCAGGAAACGTTTCACCACACAGTGGCTTCATCAGTCCAATACAAAGTGGAAAGGCATAAGGAGAGAAGGAGTTAGAGGTAATCAGTCCCTCAGCCTGGAGTCGATGTGTTCAGTCCATCAATCTTGTAGAACGTACAGCATAGGGCCGTAGACGTGGCTTATATACTGTAGTGAGGTGAGGCGAAGCCACTGTGTGGCGAAACGTTTCCTGAATAAAGATTCCCATATGTTGCATAAGTGCCTCAATCTTCAACTTGTCAGTTTTTCAAACCATTCATCACAACTGTCAGACACTGCAGCATCATGGGATCTTGTTACAAAGAATTCTTCTACACTTGTCCAACCTTTGGACGAAGACCTACTTCGACTAGTGGATGATACCACTATGACCCCACCACCTCCTGCTTCACCTCACCTCACTACAGTATATAAGCCACGTCTATGGCCCTATGCTGTACATTCTACAAGATTGATGGACTGAACACATCGACTCCAGGCTGAGGGACTGATTACCTCTAACTCCTCCTCTCCTTACACCTTTCCACTTTGTACTGGACTGATGAAGCCACTGTGTGGCGAAACGTTTCCTGAATAAAGATTCCCATATGTTGCATAAGTGTCTCAATCTTCAACTCTTCCAATGTTGTTGGCGTTATATAGGGCTACAAAAACCACCACCGCCTCAGCTGTTGCTTCACCATCATTATGGACGGCTTACACTCAGTGGCCTTTATATACCCAACAACAACACGACACATCATCTCTCGTGACATACATAATGACTTATTTTATTCATTCTAGAGTATATTCCATGTTTCTATGTTATTAATATTGTTTATTATGTCATATTAGTTGAATTGTGATAGATAAATAAGCCATAGAGTTGATATTAGTGTCATATTCTCCAACAATAAACTTGCCATCCCTCCCTCACACAAACAAATAGCCAATAAGAACATAACAATGGAAGAACACTGCAGGTCTACTGGCCCATACAAGGCAGGTCCTTATCAAAATGACCTCTACCCAAAGCTACCCAAGAATTTACTCCCGTACCCAATGACACAAATCAAACTCAGCTCCTCCAACTCATATATTTGTCCAATCTCTTCTTAAAGCTACCCAAAGTCCTAGCCTCGATCACCCTACTGGTAAGTGTGATGTTAAATAAGAACTTAAGAAAGTAGGAACACTGGAACATGCCTGCTGGCCCATACTAGGCCAGTCCTTCACAAATCCAACCCACTACAGGAACAAATGCTACCCAAGCAATAAGCTCAGGTGCAAGTCCGGCTCAAATCCAACCCCTCTCACTCATGTATTTATCCAACCTAAATTTGAAACTACCCAATGTTTTAGCTTCGATCACCCTACTAGGCAGACCGTTCCACTCGTCAACTACCCCTATGGAGAGGGAATTCCCCTTCCAAATAACCTCTCTTCCCTCTCTCCTCCTCCCTGTCTTCCATTCATCAACAACAGCCTTCAATAAAGGTAACTGTCATGTTGAATGTTCATTCTTTTGTGCATGTAAATCTATCTTTTAGGTAAAAAAAAAAATGTTTTTGATACTTCTGGGTGTCTGGAATGAATTAATTGGATTTACATTACTTCTTATGGGGAAAATTGATTCGAAAATCGTCCATTTCGATAATAGTCCCACTTCCAGGAACGGATTATGGACGATTACTGAGGGACCACTGTATTTGTGTTGTACAAAGTGTTTATCCTAAGCCTTACAGTATAAAATACAGTACTAACAGCATAAAAAGTAAAGTAAAACGTGAAATACCAAAATAAAACAATAAAATAAAGTCATTACAAAAATGTTTTGTTGATATTCAGTAGTAAAGTTCGACTTACAACCATTTCGACTTACGACCGGTTTCTCGGAACCAAACTCGGTCGTAAGTCGGATGGTAGGTGTAACTCATAAAAATCACAAAAAGAAAATACGTACATATAATTGTCTAGTTTATAATACCTCACAGGAGACCCAGGAATTGAGCTTTTTAACTCTGGATGGAAATACTGTATACTATGTACAAATACATGCATACACATGTATTTGTAATTTTTTTTTTTTTTGTAACAAGTAACCCATCTCCCACTGAGGCAGGGTGATCCAAAATGAAAAAATCCCCAAAAAGAAAATACTTTCATCATCATTCAACACTTTCACCTCACTCATACATAATCACTGTTTTTACAGAGGTGCCCAGAATACAACAGTTTAGAAGCATATACGTATAAAGATACAAACTGCCAATATCCCAAACCCCTCCTTTGAAGTGCAGGCATTGTACTTCCCATTTCCAGTACTCAAGTCCGGCTATATAAAAATAACCGGTTTCACTGAATCCCTTCACTAAATATTACCCTGCTCACACTCCAACAGTTAGTCAGGTCCCATATACCATTCGTTTCCATTCACTATCTAACACGCTCACGCACGCTTGCTGGAAGTCCAAGCTCCTCACCCACAAAACCTTCTTTACCCCCTCCCTCCAACCTTTTCGAGGACGACCCCTACCCCGCCTTATAATGTATATAATGTACTATATAACTGGAAGTTGCAGGATATACCTGTTATGTATTTATGAGATAAAGAACAAACAGCAATCCTGCCACTGTAAAACATTTAACAGGTTTGCATTACATACTCTTATGAAAGGATGGAGGTACTGCAATTAAATTATGCAAATTTTCATAAATGATAGGCATTCATGAGAGACAAGTTATGAATATGATATTACTACAAATTATTTAATCATCATCTAATACTGCCACAACTCCAGTAGCAAAACTCGGAAGAGAAAGATTTAAATTAGTAGTTAATTTTTTTTAACACACTGGCCATCTCCCACTGAGGCAGGGTGACCCCCAAAAAAGAAAGAAACACTTTCACCATCATTCACACATAATTACTTTTTGCAGAGGAGCTCAGATATGACAGTTCAGATGTTACTGCAAACAGGAAATATTCCAAATCCCTCCTTTAAAGTGCAGGCATTGTACTTCCCACCTCCAGGCCTTGAGTTTGGCTAACCAGTTTCCCAGAATCCATTCACAAATTATTACCCTGCTCACACTCCAACAGCTCGTCAAGTCCCAAAAACAATTCGTCTTCATTCACTCCTATCTAACACACTCACACATGCCTGCTGTATGTCCAAGCCAGTTGCACAAAAAACCTCTTTGACCGCCTCCCTCCATCCTTTCCTAGTTAAATATTGAAGTAAATAACAATATAATTTAATCATAATACGTACATACACAAAGGATTCTGAGTTCATTATATGAAAGAGGTAGAGGCACACGATTCCAAAAAATACAACATACAGTAAGATTAAATTAGCTTTTTTTGTAATAACTCACCCTGGTGTAGATCTTGGCGCAGAGCTTGCAGACAGTGTACCCCAGTAGAACATCTTTCTATCTGTACTAGACGGAATGCAGCTGCAAGGGAAGACACCGCCTTGACAGTGGCTGTGGTCAGATTGCTGTTCACTAATTTAGTCAATTCCTTCACCTGGAGGCCTGAGCATTGTGGCAGTGGTGATAATGACTGCACTGCAAGAGCCTAAAAGATGCCATTTTTTAAATATTATTCTTTGTTTTGTACATCACCCCTTAAAAACCTATGTAAAGAGGCTTGGAATAAGGTGCAATAAACAATTAAGGATTAAAGATTTTATTTCTTTGCATAGTTTACAATTTTGATTTGCTAAGCACAAAGAAAGCCACTATCATGCCAGGGCATTTCGGGCAGCCTAAACCTAATAATGCAAGGTGAGAAAATGCTTGGAGAGAAATATGGAACACAAGTATAATAGATCTGAAAAGTCTCCCTGAATGAGGCTAAAATATACAGTGTGTTTCATGGTTATCCCATTGGCTTTCAGTTTGTTATGTAAAGAGTTAAGCTCTATTTAGCTATCTCTATCAAGAGAATATCATACAGTATGAGATTAGGGTATGCAGGAGAGGGAGGGATTATTTTCCAGTAAATGTAGGCCTTAGAAAAGGATGTGCAATAGCACCATGTTTATTTAATATATTTAAAGATAGGGGTTGTGAAAGAAGTGAATGCTAGATTGGTGAAAAGTGTAGGATTAAGTGATAATGAATTAGAGAGTGATGTGTCGCAGTTCCTTTCTGCCAATAACACTAAGGGCAATTTGGTAGAGAAGTTGTGATGACTGGTGGAGGAATTTGGGAGGGCATGTAAAAGAAGAAAACAAAGTAAATACAGAAGAGAGCAAGGTGATGAGAGCAGTTAAAAAATCTAGGAAATGAAAAATGGAATAACAGATTCCAGGGAAGGAGTACTGAAAAAGTAAATGTGTGCAGATATTTGGGCATGGACTTGTCGGTGGTTGGTTATATAAAGACATTCAGGCACTTGTGGAAAAAAGAACTTCATGTATGGAGGCAAAGAGGAATACAGTGGACCCTTGACTAACGCTATTAATCCGTTCCTGAGAGCTCATCGTTAGTCAAAATAATCGTTAGTCAAGTTAATTTTCCCCATAAGAAATAATGGAAATCAAATTAATCCGTGCAAGACACCCAAAAGTATTGAAAAAAAAAATTTTAAAACATGAAATATTAATTTTAATACACACAAACTGAAGAAGACATGCACAGTTACATGACACTTACCTTTATTGAAGATCTGGTGATGATTGATGGGATGGGAAGAGGGGAGTGTGTTGATGGTCTTAGTGTTTAGAAGGGGAATCCCCTTCCATTAGGACTTGAGGTGGCAAGTCCTTTTTCGGGGTTACTTCCCTTCTTCTTTTAATGCCACTAGGACCAGCTTGAGAGTCACTGGACCTCTGTCGCACAACATATCTGCCCATAGAGGCCTGTACCTCCCGTTCCTTTATGACATCCCTAAAGTGTTTCACAACATTGTCAGTGTCACCATTAAACACTTGTTCAGGTTTCAGTCCTTCACTGTCTATGTACTCCTTGAATTCCTGCACATATTTTTCAGCTGCTTTTTGGTCCAAACTGGCAGCCTCACCATGCCTTATCACACTATGTATGCCACTATGATTCTTAAATCTCTCAAACCAACCTTTGCTGGCCTTAAATTCACTCACATCACCACTAGTTGCTGGCATTTTTCTAATTAAATCGTCATGCAACTTCCTAGCCTTTTCACATATGATCGCTTGAGAGATGCTATCTCCTGCTATCTGTTTTTCGTTTATCCACACCAATAACAGTCTCTCAACATCTTCTATCACTTGCGATCTCAGTTTCGAAAACATAGTTACACCTTTGGCAAGAACAGCTTCCTTGATTGCCGTTTTCTTTGCCACAATAGTAGCGATGGTTGATTGGGGTTTTGTGTACAACCTGGCCAGCTCGGAGACACGCACTCCACTTTCATACTTAGCAATGATCTCTTTCTTCATATCCATTGTAATTCTCACCCTTTTTGCTGTAGGGTTGGCACTAGAAGCTTTCTTGGGGCCCATGGTGACTTATTTTGCAGGTGCAATCACTAAAAAGGCTGTGATAATATGAAATGTTCCGATTGTATGCTTGGAAGCGACCGCGGTGGCTGGCTGGCTTGTAAACACTGGCCAGAAGTGGACGCGTCTCAGACGGAACGAATAGTGTTGGTCGAGCTTTTTAGCGCTAATCGAGGCAAAATTTTTGCGATAAAATGTATCGCTAGTCAGATTTATCGTTAATCGATGCCATCGCTGGTCGAGGGTCCACTGTATATCAAAGTATGCTTGTACCAACACTGCTATATGAGTGTGAAACATGGGTTCTAAATGCTGCAGCAAGGAGGAGGCTGGAGGCAGTGGAGATATGCTTCAGAGAAATGTGTAGTGTTAATATGATGCCAAAAATTTCAAGTGTGGAAATTAGAAGGGTTGGATTTATAAAAAGTATAATTCAGAGAACTGAGGAGGGTTTGTTGAGGTGGTTTGGGCATTTAGAGTAGATGGAGCAAAGTATGATGAATAGGTGGGGCTGGAGGATGGAGATAAAGGAGGTTATCAGTGCTATGAGTTAAATATCTAAGAGGCATGTGTGTGCGCAAGATTTGAATGAGTGAAAACAAGTGATTCTTAAAATGCGACACAGCGCTGTATGACCCTTGTGGGTTTTAGCATTTAGTTTTGATTATAATAATAATAACAACACGATTTGACATGTTGTAGTGTGAGCAATGTAAAATGTATGAAGGGATTCAGGGAAAGTAGTTAGCTGGACTTGAGTTCTGGAGGTGGGAGTACCGTGCATAATGAGCTCATTGCTAAGTCAAAAAATATTTAAGGGTAAAGGCACAGGATTTTTATGTTAAAAATAATGTTAAGAGTTTTCACAGAAAGTTAATATCCATGGTATTCTAAGTGAGTATTGTACAAAAACACATAGATCTACTTGAGTTACCTCAGTGTCACAATGTGATATAATCTTCATGTACTGCATGGCTAATGGAGCAACCAAAGATGTATTAGCATGAACAGTGGCAGCAAAATACTGACTGAACCCAGGGATGACAGGTGAGTGCACTTCTACTAAAAGTCCACCATCCAACTTTTTCTTCAGCTGTAAAAAAGAAAAGAAAATACCATATTTATATTATGACAGCACTATAAAGGCAATTGTGGTTGTAATATACAATATTGGACAAAATTTTATAGTACAATTTTTAATATAATAAAGCTTAACATATTCAGTGTTCCAAACCCTAATAATTTGTAATTACCAGTATCTTTTATTTTTTCACACACTGGCTGTCTTCTACTGAGGTAGGGCAACCCATAAAAAAAGAAATATTCATAGACATCACATTTTATCTGACAAGCAAACTGCCACATCCTCATTCCTTCAGAGTGCAGGCACTGTACTTCCCACTTCCAAGACATAAGTCTAGCTAACCAGTTTCCCTAAATCCTTCTCCTGACACTGCTGGATATGCTAAGTTTTACTGTGCAGTATTCACATTACACGATCTTTCCCAATGAGAAAAATGCATGACCATTACCACAATGAGAGAAAATGCATGATCATTACCAGTATTCATATTACACGATCTTTCCCAATGAGAGAAATGCATGACCATTACCACAATGAGAGAAATGTGTGTCCATTACCAGTATTCATATTACACGATATTTCACAATGAGAGAAATGCATGACCATTACCAGTATTCATATTACACAGTTTTTCCTAACGAGAGGAATACATATCTATTACCTGATCTTCTTGCAAGTCTCCAGTAAGTGGTTCTCCATCCAATGCCGTGAGCACCCAGCGGAGTCTGGATTTCCTCAACATTTGATTATCAACTTCAGCAGTGAAAATGTTCAGCTCAGCAGCACTGAGCAGTAATATTACTACTCCACCATTGCTCTGAAAATAATCAGTAGCTTTTTCAGTCTAACAAACAATGGGTTTACTGTATTTCATTTCACACTACAGGTTAGTGGAAGTTAACTGCTGCTCACATTTAAAAGTATATTGCATGTACTTTAGTGCAAAATCTCAGTGATGGTTAAATTGAATGTGATATACAAAACAGCAAAATGAGATAAAAAAAAAGTTAATATACATAAGAAAATCTAGGAGCACAAAGGATGGCACAGAATTCGCAAATATAAAAATATGATTGCAGTCTTCTAGGTAATTACATATATTGTAAATCTGAAGGTCAACAGAGGTTAGAATTTTCATGCTTGATAGAAACATACCAGTTTATGTGGAAAAAATCAGGTACCAAAAATTTATGGAAAGTACCAAAGAGAATTAAAAAAATGTTGTGCCATTCTATAAAATTATAAAATAAAGGCAAGTTATACACTATATATTTTTTATAATTTACCTTTCAATATAGCATGCAAAAAACAGATGCTCTTACCACTTCACTATTGATAAAATGTGTTATCTTTTTTGTTATATTGTTTTCATTCTCAATTTGCAGCAAGTTGAGAATCCTGAGACCTGCCCTTGATGCCCTCTCCTGCAGTACTAGTGAAGCATGACTGCAGCTACACACAACCTGCACACCTATCACTCCTCCACCCAAACGCACACCAGCAGAGAGTACTGCCTGGAAATTGGGTTAGCAAATAAATTATACTCTTACAACCAACATGACATTTTCTAAACTTCAAGCAAGAAATTCTCCACTCAAATGTTTCCACAATTAATTAATTAATAAAAACAGAATGGCGGAGCCAGGGGTAATGGGGGGCGGGGCTTTAATCACTCATAATTCCCATTCCCCCAAATAAAAGTAATAATAACACTAACACTAATAATAATAATGGTACAAAACAAATCTCTTAGTCCCCCTTGAGACCAGATAGCTACCCCTAAGCTCCCTATTTCAGAAATTCTGGCGCCGTCGCTAGTACTGACAGATGAACATCAAAATGGTATACAATACCGACAGGTTGGTAGGTAAGACTCATAGGCAACAGTTAGGCAACTTTATTCCGAAACGTTTCACCTACACAGTAGGCTTCTTCAGTCGAATACAGAAAGTTGCATTGCAGGAACAGTAGAGATGTGAAGACGATGTAATCAGTCCATCACCCTTGAAGTCGTAGAATATGAGGTTGTCAGTCCCTCAGCCTGTAGAAGTTCAGAAAATAGTTCCTGACTATGGAACTGAACTTCTACAGGCTGAGGGACTGACAACCTCAAATTCTACGACTTCAAGGGTGATGGACTGATTACATCGTCTTCACATCTCTACTGTTCCTGCATACTTTCTGTATTCGACTGAAGAAGCCTACTGTGTAGGCGAAACGTTTCGGAATGAAGTTGCCTAACTGTTGCCTATGAGTCTTACCTACCAACTGACAGGTGAGTCGTAAAGCTTTATCTGAGACATTATAGTGATTATACAGTAATTAGTACTAAAAATGTGCCTGTTTGTAAATATATCATAACACACCGTTTAAATTCTAAAACTTAGCAGAGGAAAAACAGCTCATTAGCATTCCATAACTACTTTCCAGCAAAATACATGTAATTGTATTACGGCACCAGAGAGAAATCAGCATCCAACCTGAAGCTGATCAGTGAGATGTGGAGCAGTAGAGAAGACATTATCATCAGGGACAACTGTGTGGGCAGCACGAGCATCAGTGATGATGATAGGGGTGTTGAAGGCATGTAATGGTGTGGCTGTCCCTAATACCACTTTAGCAGACCCAAAAGCAACTACACCTGTAAAAGTTAATAATATATATATATATATATATATATATATATATATATATATATATATATATATATATATATATATATATATATATATATATATATATATGCATGTATGTATGTATATATATATAAATATAAGCACAGACATACAAATAAACACACTGGACGTGTCCCACGGAAGGTGAACATAGTCATTCATTCACTGGCTGTCTTGTCAAAAACCATGCTGACATCACAGTTCCAATGACCCTCAAGCTGCAACATCAACTCTCCTTCAGAGTGCAGGAACTGTACTTCCTACCTCCATGACTCTAGTCCTGCTAGCTGGTTTCTGAGAAACCTTCGTAAGCGTTACCCTGCTGACACTTCAACAGCGCCTCAAAACAAATACCTCTTGTTACTAATCCGAATTAAAGTGCTCACACCAGCCTGTTGGATGTTCAAGTCCCTAGCACTCAAAAGCTTCTTGCTCTTTTACCCCTCTCCCTCCAGCCTTTCACTTCTTTCCTCCCCATATTTAAACACCCCTCTTAGTCCTACAATCCTGCTCTGTCCTCTCTAAATGCTCAAATCATCTCAATAACTCCTCCTTAGCCATCTAAGCTATAATTTTGGTAACCCTGAAGTCTTCTAATCTTCACGCTCCGAATTTTCTGTATAATACTCACACTTATATTGCTCTCAAACCTGAGTCTCTACTGCCTGCAGCTACGGAATGCTTCACTTCCATAAAAGTGTTGATATCACTTTACTCTGGTACATTTTTTATTGGCTTCCATGACCCGGTGGTCTGGTGGCTAAAGCTCCCGCTTCACACACGGAGGGCCCGGGTTCGATTCCCGGCGGGTGGAAACATTTGACACGTTTCCTTACACCTGTTGTCCTGTTCACCTAGCAGCAAATAGGTACCTGGGTGTTAGTCGACTGGTGTGGGTCGCATCCTGGGGGACAAGATTAAGGACCCCAATGGAAATAAGTTAGACAGTCCTCGATGACGCACTGACTTTCTTGGGTTATCCTGGGTGGCTAACCCTCCGGGGTTAAAAATCCGAACGAAATCTTATCTTAAAAAAGTTTTGTCTTCACGGATGCCTCAATGCACCACCCGCATTTTCTTCCTTCGTTTATTCTATTGTTAAGTTTGTCTTTCACAGACCCATCTCCTGACATGTCCACCCCCTAAATTTACAGTGCTTCATTCATATTAACCTTCCTCTATTTGTGACTTAGCGCTTCTTTTTGATAATAATAATAATAATAATAATAATAATAATCTTCATCTAGCCAGACATCAAATCTTTCATTGTCACTCTTTTCTGTGTTCACTTTTAACTTCCTTTTACATACCCAAATTTATCCACCAATCTTTAAAACTTCTCTTAAGAATCTCTCGAAAGAACAATGTCAACTATGTCACGTTCTTTCAAAATCATTATCTTGTAATCCCGCGCCTCTCCTCAACACTAGCATTCACTTATTTTACAACCCCATCATCAAATATATTAAAGAACTAGTGACATCACACATCATTGTCTAAGGCCTTCTTTTACTGGAAAATAATCCCTCTCTCTCCTGCATGTCCTAGCCTGAGCCTCACTATCCACATAAAAACTCTTTATGGCTTTTAGTAACCTACCACCTATTTCATACATCTGCAACATCTGTCATATCGCTTCCCTATCCACCCTATCATATGCCTTTTCTAAATCCATACATGAAACAAAAGGTTCCTTACCCTTAACCACTGTTCACTTATATGTTTTAGTGTAATCACTTGGTCTGTACATCCCCTACCCTTCCTAAATCCTCTTTATTCATCTTCCATCCTTATTTCTTTCAATGATAACTACTATGCACTTTACCTGATATACTCACCCTCCTAATCCCATAACCTGCACATTTTAGTAAAGGAATACATTTCTGATTGTCACATTTCCTTATGTTCAACAACCTATTTAAATTTCTTTAGACAAACCACTTTTTTTTATAACATTTTTATGAAGAGTGGGCAAATATACAGGTAGAATACTCAGTATGGATGTTAGGCCTATAACTGGCCTCCAGTACATCTGGAGTTTACCTGGAGAGTTCCGGGGGTCAACGCCCCCGCGGCCCGGTCTGTGACCAGGCCTCCTGGTGGATCAGAGCCTGATTAACCAGGCTGCTACTGCTGGCTGCACGCAATCCAACGCACGAGCCACAGCCCGGCTGGTCAGGTACCGACTTTAGGTGCTTGTCCAGTGCCAGCTTGAATACTGCCAGGGGTCTATCTTGACAAACTGTGATATATTTTGGAGTACTGTATATGTTAATATAATGTAAATTATGTAACACAAACTACAAGTTTTTAAATTAATCACAGTGATAGTGAATATGTGAGAAAGAAGACTCCATACCGAGTAAAGGAGGATGAGGTGGCTGCGCCTCCTGGAGTAGCTTCACTGTCTGCCTCATGGCCAAGTCTGGGTTCCCACAAGCATCATACACGCGAATACCTAAAGGAATATATATATATATATATATAATATATATATATATATATATATATATATATATATATATATATATATATATATATATATATATATATATATATATTATATATATATATATATTGCTTGTGGTGAAGGCTGAATTGGTACCGGTAGTCAGTAAATAAATAAAAATATTTTCTGAAATGTGGTTTTGTGCAGTAATTCTGAATGGAATTAAACTTTCATTAAAATTACTGTACATATAGAGAACACTCACTCTAAATATTAACCTGGAGCTAAAAACAAAATTCATGAAGAGCTGCAACAGATCACACAGGCATAATACTATATATAAATACATCTTGTATATCTCACGTGCACGATTCAACCTGAGTAAATACTCCATATAACTCAAGGTATTAATTTTTGTTTATTTCGTAAAAACTTCAAAAACATCTGACGCTATGGTTGAGAAGAAGCTACTGAGATTATTCACAGGTGGAGATTCCAATGGTAAATAAGTGGAATGCAAAGTGTGAACTGGAAGGCTTACTGCGTCCAGTAGAAGGAGGGATAAACACTATGAATTATTATTATTATAATCAAGGGGGAAGCGCTAAACCCGGAGGATTATACAGCGCCTGGGGGGGATGTGGAAGGCATTCAGGCTTAATTCGGGGAACTGGAGCACAGATCCAATTCCCTAAATCAAGAGCCCCTCACCAACATCAAGGAACCTTCCTTGAGGGGTAAACACTATGAAGCATCTGGGGTTTCAGTACTTATGTATATGAACACATTTCAAATTTATGACATACATACAGTATACAATGCTGTATTATATAACATGAATACATTTCTAGGTTATAATTAAAAATAACAAATAGCATAAAACTAATAAATAACAGAAAGTACAAAGGACTACAGTAACTAGTTAATTAATAAAAGTTGTTTTGATGCATACCGATAGTATAGTCATGTTGAGACTGATTATTGATAGTAGCCAGAGCCCACTGAGCAGCACCCACACGTTCAACAGCTCGGGTGTTCAATGCACCACAACCTCCAGACGCCTCCTCACCATCATGAAGGTCCCCCACCATACCTGTAACAGTGAAGATGTGACAGTAATTCAACTGTCCTAAGTTAATCGTGAGGACCAAGCCAAATTTTAAGCTTCAGGCATCCCAAAGAATGTCCCATCTTGAAGACGGGACATTCATTGGGAAGTGAGGGGGAACGAGTCGAAGAAACTTCAGTAGCGGCAGAAGAGGTGCACGCAAAAACGAATATACCGAGAAATTGACGCTGCTTGGGAAACCGGAAAAGACTCAGAAGATGGTGACATCGTATGAACCTCCACTGCTACAGATGAGGAGCAAGAAGAGCAGATTGTGTAGACTGCATGGAATTAGAAGCCAAGGTAGAAGTTTCAGAAGAGACTCAAATTTAGGCACACCAAATAGAGGAGAATTGCTGTGTCAAATATAAGTCAAGAATCCATGTGAACATAACCTCTGGGCAGACCAGTTCTACAAGGATGGTCTATGGTCTGCCCGTACACGCCCTGATTCTACTTTAAGTGGCTCATCTCGTATTCAGTAAAGAATACAGGACGCTAACGGAAGCTGGAGGGATGAGCCCCAGCACAATTCAAACTAGCGGTACACAGTTGGCAAGATTTAACACGAGTATGGAAGGTACAGACAGGGCATTCTGTGCACGACCTGCAACATTTAGTAGGGTGTCCAAAAAGCCAGCACTGATGGAGATTAAAGTAAGTTGTCAGCAGATATACAGATGCTCACCTCTCAGTTATATACCAATTATTTTTTTTTTACCAGAAGTTGAGTGTGTTTATTACGACCAGCGGTGTAGCACTCTCACCTATATTTACATCAACAAAAGTGTATTCTAAGTGATAAAGTGTACACTTGGTGTACTTGGTAACACTTGTCATACATAGTAACGCGTGTGTAAGTGAGATTGTTTAGGTACTGGTTCATCTATCTACAGCTGCACACTTATGCTTGCATACATGTATAACATAGTAACGTGTGAGTTACCCAGGATGGACCAAGGAAGTCGACCAGAGTGATTTATCTCATTGTCATTGTAACATTACCTAGTTTTTTTTTTTTTTTTTTTTTTTTTTAGTAATACTGTTTACAATCTATGGTTGGGGTAAGAGGTTGTCTTCAGCATTCATTGTGATGTCTGCTATATTATTATTTCAGTGAGGTACATTAGGTGGCAGTAGCCTGAACTAACTCAAGTGGAAGTTATCATTGAATTTGAACCTCATGTTTAATGTGATGTATGTCAGAATTCTAATTTTATGCTCAATATTACCTACTTTGTTTCTCTCTCTCTCTCTCTCTCTCTCTCTCTCTCTCTCTCTCTCTCTCTCTCTCTCTCTCTCTCTCTCTCTCTCTCTCTCTCTCTCTCTCTCTCTCTCTCTCTCTCTCTCTCTCTCTCTCTTTTCATCTTTGTAATTTGTGATAAGGTGTAAGACCTCGCCTGTACCATCTATTATATCATTATATGTACCATATTATTACCACACATACAAGAGGTCTCTGAGTGTTTTTGGTGGGGTGTGTGTCGTATTGAGTGGTGGTGGTCTGGGTTGAGTATGGTTGGAGGTGTTCATTGAACTTGAGCACTTGTGTCTTGTGATCTATTTTGGACTTCTGACTTTGTAGTGAATATTTGCTCTTGCATAAGCTATAAGGGAAAGATAAGCGAGGAATTCTTGTGTTGTGAGTCTTACACCAGATATCATCACTGGCAAACATGGCAACTGTCATAGAGGAACCTATTTCTGCAGGTGATGGAAATGAAGATAGCTTCCAGACCTTTAAAAGTAAACAAAAGAGAAAAAGTGAGAAAGGGCTAGAGCGTCGACGTAGTCAGACTCACTTGACTCGTACACAATGTGATACTAAACGTCCTTGGTGCACAGAGGCTGCAAGAAGTCTTTCTTCAAAGGAAGAATGTGTTAAGCTGAACTTCCCTGACAACACCCCGCTGCCTGCTAAGTGTGCATGGCTAATGGAAGCTGTAAACAAGCATCCTAACTCAAGGATCCAATTTAGGAAAAACACACACAACTTTGTGTTTGTGGAACAGAATAAAGAGCTGATTAATGATCTACTTAGTACACCTTATGGGGATATTAAGCTGCTCCGACCTCCATCAGACACTCACCACTTTAAAAAATGGGTCAGTATCATAATCTTTGGATACCCTCTCTGCATGGACCCATCCCATCTGACTCTAAGTGAGCATATCATCAAGCCTAAAAGACTTAAAGGAAAATCCCAAATTATTGCCAGTTGGGTGGGTCCTGTGCCCCTCCCCCGGAATATCTGGGTGCATGGTTTACGTTTCCTAAACATCGAAGTGTACCTACCCCCTAAACGTAGGTGTTACAAATGCCAGCACTATGGCCATGTTGCAGTAGACTGTGGAATACTACATTCTTGGTGTGGTAAGTGTGCTGGGAAACATTCCACTAGAGAATGCACAGTAGGCCCTGACAGCCGAAAATTTAAGTGTATTAACTGTAAAGAAGTTGGGGTTACAGTTTCCCACAAGGACTGCAGTCAGAACCCAAACAACCTTCGATGTAAACCTGATAACAGTCCTTTAATGGTAACTGAGGATGGGGCCATCCAGTCTACCACAGCCAGATCTGAGACTGAACCTCTGCAAAGTGTGCAAGAACCCCACCTCACTGCAAAGGATTCTGGTGATACCAGAATGCCATCACACACACCAGCTGTGGAGGAGCTAGCCATCCCTGCTAGCACATATGGAACTACTGGTCTGCCACTACAGATACCTATGGCTACACCTGAATATGGGGATGAGTTTGTCATTTCTCCCAATACACACAACTACAACAGTCAGACGGACACCACACAGGTAACCTCCCTGGAAATTGGAGATGAGTCAGATGCACAGGACCTACCTGCAATGAATGATGAAACAGAGAACACTAATGTAACCATGGTACCTGTTAAGGTGATAGGTGTTAAAGAAAGCACTAACCCAGAAGTGCCATCCTCCGGAGAGGCATTGGATTCGCCTGACCTTCCTCATATTATAACAACTTTCCAGAAAAAAATTGAGCATCTTGAACAGATCCTGACAAGTTTAATAAATATATGTAATCAGGATGATGCTCTTGAGCATGGTGATGATGTCAAAAGTGCAGCAATCTCCGTTCAGCTTCCAGCAATTTGTGAGAAAGAAGCCCATAACTCTTGCCTTCAAAAATTGCCTTATCACTGGCTGCCAAAATGCCGAAAAATGCTTAAAAATAAAGGTCCTGAAGATAAAGACGTACAAACTATGCTATTTGCTCTTAAGTATCTGCACACTGTAGTCAAAGCATAATAGTTTTACCATCTTATGAGCAAGAGATTGTAATAACTCACTACAATGGATACATTACAAATCTTTTCATGGAACATTGCTTCCATCAGGAAGCGGTTGCCTGACTTACATCATATTAGTGCAACCAAGAATATTGATGTCATCTGTTTGCAGGAATGTAGATTGAAAGATGGAGCACCTCCACCAAACTTGCCTGGATATGCAGCTTATAACCTAAGGTCAACCAACTGTTGTGTGATGTATGTCAGAAAGAGCTTGCCACATTCACTCCTTTCCTTGCAGAGTCGAGTTAACATGCAGTATCATGGTGTCAAAGTATATGCAGGCGATTTTTCCATAAACATTTTTAATCTCTATGCCCCAGCGAACCAGCTTCGACCTGATGCTTTACCAGATCGCATCAATAGTGAACCTACCATCATTCTTGGAGATTTTAATGCCAGACATAAGAATATTGGTGGGTCTATAACAAACACCAATGGAACTAAACTAGTGAGATTGCTAAATGAGCATGATAATGTTCGAATTGTGGGCACTACTGAGCCTACTCACATATATGGTGGCATACTAGATCTGTGTCTTGGATTTAATACATCATATACGATGCATGACTCTGTCATAGTTGATGATCTTCTATCTGATCACTTCCCAAGACTAACAACTGTCAATCTTGATCACATCTCCAGCAATCAAGGAGCTAAATACAGAAGGAGGAAACTTATTCTCAAACCAGAACACAGAGACAACTTTATTAACCACTTGGATCAATGGTATAAGAATTACGAGCCCATTGGCACACAAAAATTTAATGATGATTTAATTACCACTATTGAGAGTGTTCTCACAGATCAAGTGGGCAGGAATAGGAAACAAAAACCCTCCACTATAAATAACAATAAAAACCAATGTAAATACTATAATGATCCACAGCTGCGCAATCTAACACATGCAGCTAGGAGGATTGGTAAAGTATACCGTGAATGTAGAACCCCAGACCTGCTCAGAACGTTCCAAGCTGCACTAACAAATGCAAGGAATAGAAAGGAAGAACTTAGGCAACAGGAATGGGAACAGTTTGTTAGTGGATTAAATAGGTCCACCCCTTTGAGTTTGGCTTGGAAAGGTATAAATAAAATAACCAGGAAAAAGACTGGCAATGTTGCTCATCCCTTTCCTCTTGAAAAAGCAAATGACCTCATAAATGACTGGTCCAAAACATCCAGGCATGAAAGCCTTCCATCTCATATTAGAAAAAATTTAGAGAGTACTTCTGAAGAAATGTTGAAACTGATTAATTTTATGAGCCAAAATATTGATGAGAGTGATTGCCTCTTTACCGAGTATGAATTAGATAATGCATTAACCAAAGGTCGATCAACTGCTCCTGGAGAGGATGGTATAACCTATGATATTCTCAGAACCCTAAGGCACGTGCCTGATAACCCTTTGTTGGCACTGTATAATCTCAGTTACATTGAGGGCGTTCTTCCTACTTCCTGGACCAATAGTCTCATTGTGCCTATCCCTAAGCCCCAACAGCCTGATACATTTAGGCCGATCTCCTTAACTAGTTGTCTTTGTAAAACTTTTGAAAGAATGATGCTTAACAGACTGTACTACAGAATCAGAGATCAACTTTCCCCCTACCTCTATGGGTTCATGAAAGGTAAAAGTGTGCAGAACTGTATTTCCACCTTTCTCACTGCACACACCTCTACTAGTTTTACCACTTTTCTTGATCTAAAATCTGCATTTGATATTGCGAACAGAACCGTTATACTACATGAACTAGCCAAAATGAATATTGGTGGTAGCTTACTCTGCTGGATAATAGGATACCTGTCAAATAGAGTATCCTCTGTCCTTTACCAAGGCTTCAGAAGTGATTCTAAAGAAATGTCTTTAGGTACACCGCAGGGAGGAGTTCTTAGTCCCATGCTATTTAATATTCTGATTAATGCTCTCCTAAATGCTCTACCTGCCTCACCTAAACATATAGCTATAAGCTATGCTGATGATATCATGATCCATACAACAGGGCATAAGAAGATGAATACCATTCTTAATGAAGTTCAAGCAATTTGTAATCGACTAGGCCTCATAATATCTTCCTCTAAAACTAAGATATTAACAAGCAAACGACATCCCCCACCCATCTATTTGCAGGGTGAAATCATTAGCTACGTTAAAACTTACAGATATCTTGGTGTAGATGTACCCTTTAACAAATCCACTATACCACAGCTAAACAAGAAATGTAAAGCTAGGCTAAATGCTCTCAAAGCTGTTGCTGGCTACAATCCCAACTATGGTGCAAATGTGAGAATCGTGAGAATGATGTACATAGCCTATGTTAGGTCCTTAATTGATTATGCTGCTCTCATGTTGATATTAGCTAGAGAAAGTTCTCTCCGACCCTTGGAGTTAATGCAAAATGAAGCTCTCAGGATTATTCTTGGCTGTCCCAGATCTACAAAAGTTCTTAACATGAGGAAGGAGCTTGGTATTTCTAGTATCAGTGATAGGATTGTTGAAATTAACACTGTACTCGGTATTAGAATGTTGAGAAACGAACCAGACACTGTCACAGTGAATCTTACCAAGTGTCTAGAGGTAAATACACACAGATCTAAATGGATTGTGAAAACGTGCAATTGCATTAAGTTTTATAACCTGCATGAACTGTATCACTGTAGGCAACAAGAGCATTTCACCCCTCCATGGAAGATGTGTTCATTTAATATCACATACCTACAAGTCCCTCCCAAGAAGCTCATTGCTAGTAATCCCTTCCTTAAATCTCTTGTTAGAGCAACTGCTCAAGAAGAAATTTCTCACCTAGCTGGTAGTAACAAGTTATCACAAGTTATATACACTGATGGATCTAAACAGGAGTCTTCTGGCAGGGCTGCATCTGCTCTTGTTGCCACCTCCCTAGTTAAGAACGATAATAAATTTGTTGAGTTAGGCATAAGAATTAACAACTGGGCGTCTACACTGCAAACTGAATTGTTTGCAATCCTAATGGCGCTGAAGCTAACCTATGACACTGAGCTTGACTCTATCATCATTACTGATTCTATGTCATCATTGAAGGCTCTTGGCTCATATAATGACTCCAACAACATGCTCATTGGGGAAGCCAGGTATAGATACTCAAAAATTAGGGACAAAGGAATTAATGTACAATTGCTGTGGATCCCATCACACATTGGATTACTCCTTCATGATAAAGTTGATATGTTAGCCAAGAAGAGTATCGAGAAGGAGAATGTAGAATATAACTTTGGTATAACTGTGTCTAGCATTAGGAATAATATTAGGAGAGAAGTAAATAATGAAAATGATTGTTATAGGAATGCAGTTAGAAGCCTGAGTAGATCTATAACCCACTATGATAACATGAACGTAGATAAGTATGTTTATGGAGCAACTTGCAATGTGAACAGACTGACTGATGTTGTAGTGGCCAGGCTTTGGCTTGGTTACAAGTACTTCTGGCAGTTTGGGAGACACACAGATGATGATCAAACTAAATGTAAATTATGTGATCAGGCATATGGTCACTCTCTTGAACACTATGTGCTTAATTGTCCACTCATTGAGGAATACAGAGACAGACAGTATAATAACCTATGTGACATGTCAAGATATCTTATTAATGAAAATAAGATACCAGATATACTAAGCAAATTTCCTAAATTTGCTTGTAACAGATAAGTGAACTATAGATATGTAGATATAAATCCATATGTATTCCTGTTAACCCTTTGGGGCCTAGTTCCTAGGCCTTTTGTGTATCCATATGCTCTCGCGCTACCGTCCACAGGATGGATATGGGGTGCACAATAAACTAGCCACTTCGGTGGCAAAATCTAAATCTAAAAATCATATTCTAACACTTTCGGTCCTCTAGGCTCTATCACCTCTTTTCAGTCTGATATTTTTAGTGAATTATAAAAATGCTCTTCAACAACACAATCACTGAACATGTCTTATCACAACTGCTTTTAAAAACATCAAACAGATTTATGAAAAAATATAATTGGGGCTGATTACGTCCCATTCCCCAGGCCCAGCATGACCCCGAGTTTAGCGCTTCCCTCAAAATATAATAATAATAATAATAATAATAATAATAATAATAATAATAATAATAATAATAATAATAATAATAATAATAATAATGTGACTCACCAATAATAACATCCCCGGGCAGAGTGAGGGGAGGCGGGTCCACAAATGAACTCACTTCAGCGACAATTAATATCACCAGCCACAGCCTCTGTTGAAGAAAATAAAGAAAACAATAACCATCCAGTATAACTAATCATTCAACTTAGATTCCCAAAACTTAGCTTAAACTTTCCCATAACCGGAAGGAGCTTCTCTGCTAATTAATCTCTCGGTACTCTGTGTGACGCTGCCCCTCGTGAGGGACTCTGACGCTGCCCCTCGTGAGGGACTCTGACGCTGCCCCCCCGTGAGGGACTCTGACGCTGCCCCTCGTGAGGGACTCTGACGCTGCCCCTCGTGAGGGACTCTGACGCTGCCCCTCGTGATGGACTCTGACGCTGCCCCTCGTGAGGGACTCTGACGCTGGCCCTCGTGAGGGACTCTGACGCTGCCCCCCGTGAGGGACTCTGACGCTGCCCCTCGTGAGGGACTCTGACGCTGCCCCCCCGTGAGGGACTCTGACGCTGCCCCTCGTGAGGGACTCTGACGCTGCCCCCCGTGAGGGACTCTGACGCTGCCCCCCGTGATGGACTCTGACGCTGCCCCCCGTGATGGACTCTGACGCTGCCCCTCGTGATGGACTCCGACGCTGCCCCCCGTGAGGGACTCTGACGCTGCCCCCCCCGTGAGGGACTCTTGCTCAGGGAACTGAGAGTTATCATCCTTTTTCTTGGATCGAACCTGATTATCTTCCCTATGAGCTAAACAATCCCCCTACAGGTTTAGCACTCCCCATGAATGATTAAAGAATAATAATAATAATGTGACTCTAATGAACTTTAGATAAGGTGAAGTGAGAAACTATAACTGACTTATTCAGATTAAATCGTACACAGAGGTTTTACATCACATTTATGTAAATTGTATTTATAATCGACAAATTACAAATTGCATATAATCATTATACCGTAGGTATACAAAGGTAATATTTATAACTTAATATCCCTGTAATACTTCAAGGAGATATTAAATGTGCCAGAGTTCATCCCTGCTCCATAAAAATTTGTCCATAACAAATGATGGTCTGTGTCAACAAGGTCGTAATTGTGATGAATGGTTTGAAAAACCGACATGTTGAAGATTGAGACACTTATGCAACATATGGGAATCTTTATTCAGGAAATGTTTCGCCACAGAGTGGCTTCATCAGTCCAATACAAAGTAGAAGGGTGTAAGGAGAGGAGGAGTTTGAGGTAATCAGTCCCTCAGCCTGGAGTCGATGTGTTCAGTCCATCAATCTTGTAGAATGTACAGCATAGGGCCGTAGACGTGGCTTATATACTGTAGTCAGGTGAGGCGAAGCAGGGGGAGGCGGGGTCATAGTGGTACCATCCACTAGTCGAAGTAGGTCTTCGTTCAAAGGTTGAACAAGTGTTGAAGAATTCTTTGTAACAAGATCCCATGTCAGACACTGCAGCATCATGGGATCTTGTTACAAAGAATTCTTCAACACTTGTCCAAGACCTACTTCGACTAGTGGATGGTACCACTATAACCCCGCTTCCTCCTGCTTCGCCTCACATGACTACAGTATATAAGCCACGTCTACGGCCCTATGCTGTACATTCTACAAGATTGATGGACTGAACACATCGACTCCAGGCTGAGGGACTGATTACCTCAAACTCCTCTCCTTACACCCTTCTACTTTGTATTGGACTGATGAAGCCACTCTGTGGCGAAACGTTTCCTGAATAAAGATTCCCATATGTTGCATAAGTGTCTCAATCTTCAAGGTCGTAATTGTATCAGCGAGGCTTAATTATATCCCACACGATTTTTATATACTCTCTATTTTTTAATTCAATAGATACGAATTACTTTTAAAAAGTCTCCTACGAACTGATTCATAGGTAAGACAACGTAATGTTGATTAATCATAATAAGTTAAGGTAAAAATGTAGACTTATAAAGACACAGTGATACGTCAGCAAAAATATACAATGGTGAATACAGTTAATATAACGTTATTATTTTTTTTGCAATAACAAGCAAAATTAATTAATTAAAACAATAATAACAATATTCCTTTTATAAATGCCGTCCTTTACCAAGTTGAATGTAATATCTGGAACCTTAATAAAGACCAATATTTTATTTTAATCATGGAGAAGCACTACACCCGTAGGGGTCATATAGCACTTGGGGAATAGAAGGCATTCAGGTTCAATCCCAAGAAGGGGAGGATAAGTCCAGCTCCTTGGATCAAGAGCCCCTTACCGCCATCAAGGCACCTCCTTTCAGAGGTACAAAGATCCACATTAAAAGTTACTGTGAAAAAATTATTTCATCTGCGAGTGAATGAAGCCACCACGAGACTTGACGGGTTTACACCTTAATATTTGCTGAAGGAATGATTACCTCATCTTTTATATATAGTTATATTCTTCCTATTATGTCCTTGAATTTATATTGATAAAGCCACTGAAACGCCTACAAATAAAGATACCCAGATGTTGCACATGTGTCTAATTCTTCAATATCTGCACTAAGTTGCTTCACGTCACAGATGTAGTGAAACAACTGGCGGTGAAAATCGAAAGTTAAGAATTTCTTGCATGTACACCACCTGGTACTAATCCACAGCAGTTTGAAGATCAGTTATTGAAAACAAAGGTCTTCCTAGAAACCCTGATCAAGCCAGTCACTACTAGTGAGACTGATACCAGTGAAGCTATGTGAAATTTTTTTTTCCTTGGTTATGTGCTGCGTCACTGCTCATGTGTGTGGTGTCATCCAGCATGACTTGTGATCTGATAACTGAGAAGTTTCACAGTCACTAGAGTCACAGTGACTGCATGCAGGACCCTGACCGTCTCTGGCAGTCTGCCTGTTGCTTCACTTTCAAGAAATCTCACAGGAATCTGCATATGTAACACGAGAACGAACACTGCAACAGATCTACTGGTCCATGCTAGGCAGGTCCAACTCACACTCACTCATGTACCCGCTCAACCTACATTTAAAGAATCCAAAGTTCTTGCCTCATTGGCGCAACCTGGGAGTTTGTTCCACTCATTTACAACTCTATTGCCACCCCAGTACTTACCTATATCCTCTTATGGTACTCATGTTACTGTGTTACTGATTATCCTCGTAGAGGTAAATGACAGCTTTAATGACTCACCTGCAGCCAACAGCCATTAAATCCTGAGTTCTAGTGTCCATCATGGCAGTTCCAGTGAAAGAGAATTTCCTCATTTGGTTGTAAATTGGTGATCCAGATGAATGTACAGGCCGAGGAGAGAATTATATCATTATAATCCCGAGAAGACAACAAGGTGCTACAGATGTACCAAAATAAAACTTTATTTGATTGCCTTTGCTAACAACATTGTTTTCATTATTTTATAACCTCTCTAGATTTTTATATCACGAAGACAATATTAAGAAATATATAACAGACAAACGTATGATTTCCACGAATTTCCTGAGGATATTTTGAGAAACTGGAACCAATTAATATTTCCACGGTGATCACTGAGTAGTTTTTACGGTGAGTGAATGTGTTCACGGTTAATGATCATCAAAGTAACACCTGATACATTCCAGCTAATAATGACTCCAAACTCAGACAAGTTTCTCGCACTCTGAGGGACTTACCTGCCAAGTGCTCAGTCACAATATGCTCAGTTGCTAGTCCTCATTAACCATTATTATTATTAGTATTCATAAGAGAAACGTTAAATCCATAGGCATCATACACAGCTTGAGGGAAATGAAGGAAATCAGACTCGATCCAAGAAAAAGAAGATCAGGTCCAATTCTTTGGATCAAGAGCCCCCCCCCCCGCACCAGCGTCAAGGAATCTCATTTGCTAACATGTATAAATATATGCTATTCAAATGAGCCATGTATGAAGAGGGGTGCCGTGATGGATCTGAAGGGCTCGTGATCCAAGGAATTTGACTTACCCCCCTTCCTTCGATCAAACCTAATTACCTTTCATTCCCAGGAACTGCGGTGTCAGACTGTATACATACCTCTGTGTCAGCCTGACTGTGTACATACCTGTGTCAGCCTGACTGTAAACATACCTGTGTCAGTCTGTATACATACCTGTGTGTCAGCCTGACTGTATACATACCTGTGTCAGCCTGACTGTAAACATACCTGTGTCAGTCTGTATACATACCTGTGTGTCAGCCTGACTGTGTACATACCTGTGTCAGTCTGACTGTAAATATACCTGTGTCAGTCTGTATACATACCTGTGTGTCAGCCTGACTGCATACTCAGACGGACACCATAACCTCTGCGGGGTTTAACATGTCTTCATGACTATATTCACAATACCTGTCTCTTGACCTTAACGTTCACTTCACTCACATTTTCTCCTCTATAGTTAAAATATTACAATTTAAAGGAATTCTGTCTTAAAACAATTATTTGGCACATTATAAAAATAAGATTTTCCGATTTAGAATCCTTTTTTCTCGTAAATGTAATTGGTTGGTAAATCGTAAAGCTTAAAAACACTTTTATTTTCTGTTAGAACCATCTTGCGACAGACTATTGTATTAGGTAAGATTATTAGTTGGAGTATATTGTCTGTTATAAGGAAATGTTTTTTTTTAACTTGGTTATATTTCGCGAGACGATCATCGATGGACCTAAATTATTTGGAGATAAATTAATAAAGCTTAATATTCGAAGCCTCAGAAACCGAGTCACTGAAAGAAATGCCTTCATTAATGTTAATATACTCTTGCACAGAAGCCAAACGTTCATGACCACAAGTAAGCACTCTTCCAAATGGATCATGAAAACTGGAACTGACACTTCCTCGTACCATGGCAAAATTTCCAAATCACTATCTCTTTTCCCCAAAGAAACTTATTAGATCGCAAAGCTTCCTCTTGAAGCCAAGCATAATGCTTTAATTTGTACTGATATTTTAGCGTTGATGGTTGTGTTCACCAGCTTACTGGTGCAGGTGGTAATGCCACTGTTGTTAACACACAACCATAGCTCATACATACAAATTAAAGCATGCAGCGACAACTGGGCTTCTAACCTACAAACTGAACTGTTCGTCATACTTATTTAATTCATATATATTCATAGTGATCTATCATTCATAAATGTTGTTACCTCAATGAGTGTCAAGTATGGCACTCGTGTCAGAATCTAGACTAAGGTACGGAAGAAATGTAAGAGTAGAGCCAAAGCACACGTTTTGTGGATTCTCTCTCACACTGGTCTTCAGATACATAGTATAACTGGTGAACTAGCTAAGACTTATGCCTTTAAGGAGGGACTAGTTGCAACATTGAGGTGTCAGCTAGTAGTTTGAGAACAATGAATCTAAAAGAACTTTGAATTTCATTAACTTGTGACAGAGGAAGATTGACAGTAGTCAGTCCATCTATCATCACCATCACGCAAGAGGAGCCACATCTAACAAAATCAACAGATTCTTGGGTGTCACTACTGCCAGGTTTCGGCTGGTACTTGGGTTACAGGTATCTCTGGGAGTTTGCACTACCAGTTGATGTACCGTAGACATAACCAAATGTAAACTTTGTCAAAGGAACTAATGTTGCTCTCTGCGTTATTATGTTCTCAGAATTCAGAAACAACTAACTTACAAATGTTCAAGAAATGTCAGTATTTTATCCATTGTGGCATATAACCAGCAATTCTGGAAATACCCTTACTTTTTCTATCGTAAATAACACACAACTACTTAAACTTGTCATTATTCAACCATACTCCGTTATGGAAAACTGGAGGAGATAATAACTAGAACAGAGTATACTACAGACTCTGGCCATACAATAGAGCGGAAAAATAATGTAAGGGACCTGGGAGTAGTAATGTCTGAGGATATCACTTTCAAGGATCACAACAGTGCCACGATCGCACGTACAAAGAAAATGATATGATGGATAATGAGAACGTTCAAAACGAGAGATGCCAAGCCAATGATGATCCTTTTCAAATCACTTATTCTCTCTAGGCTGGAATACTGCTGTACATTAACATCTCCATCCAAAGCAGGTGAAATCGCAGATCTAGAGAGTGTACAGAGATCCTTTACTGCACGTATAAGTTCTGTTAAGCACCTTAACTACTGGAAACGCTTGGAAGCACTTGACTTGTACTCGTTGGAACGCAGGAGGGAGAGATATATCATAATCTACACTTGGAAAATCTTGGAAGGAATGGTCCCAAATCTGCACACAGAAATCACTCCCTACGAAAGTAAAAGACTGGGCAGGCGATGCAAAATGCCCCCAATAAAAAGTAGGGGCGCCATTGGTACACTAAGAGAAAACACCATAAGTGTCCGGGGCTCAAAACTGTTCAACAGCCTCCCATCAAGCATTAGGGGAATTGCCAATAAACCCCTGGCTGCCTTCAAGAGAGAGCTGGACAGATACCTAAAGTCAGTGCCGGATCAGCCGGGCTGTGGCTCGTACGTTGGACTGCGTGCGGCCAGCAGTAACAGCCTAGTTGATCAGGCCCTGATCCATCGGGAGGCCTGGTCATGGACCGGGTCGCGGGGGCGTTGATCCCCGGAATAACCTCCAGGTAACCTCCAGGTAACCATGCCCCGTGGCGTGGTGGTATAAGCTCTCGCTTCACACGGCGAGGGGTTCGGGTTCGATTCCCGGCGAAGGGATGGAAACATCGGACGTATTTCCTTACACCAGTTGTCTATGTTCACCCATCAATAAAATGGGTACCTGGGTGTTAGTCGACTGGTATGGGTCGCATCCTGGGACAAAACTGACCTAATTTGCGGGAAATACCTTAGCATAACAAGCGGCTTTCTTTATAGCAGTATGTCATTGATGTCAGCTAGGACTGTATACCTTATACACGTACTTGTAGTAAATAATTATTATTATTATATTGAGTATTATAAATAACTCAGCCGTGTATAAGCTTACTTTATAATGTTTTTGAGAGTAAATTCATGTTGGTACAAAAAAGACCATTAACTTGTAAACAGATCATTACCCCTGTAGCTTCCTTATTTATTAAAAATTTGGGGCTGAGTCCCTGGCTCCATTATGTGCCTCAATAATTTTTTGACTGCCACCCACACGATATGTGAAGGTAACGACATTCAATATAATTGCTATATCAAAATATAAAGTAACATTTATAATAATATACAACATTAATATTCTAAGAATTGGCAAAGGTGAAAATTTGAGTAACATTTATAATTTGAAATGAACATTTATAGGACGAAGATATCAGTGCAGGTGGGGAAGGAGGCCTTCATACTGACAAGTTCTTGATCCGAAAAAATGGAGTTCCCCTTCCCTCCCTATGATCAAACCTGTTTGTCTCCTATTCCCCAGGCGCTGTATGACCATTTCAGGTTTAGCGCTTCCATATAATAATAATAATAATAATAATAATAATAATAATAATAATAATAATAATAATAATAATAATAACAATAATAATAATAATAATAGCATTTTGACTAGCCTGGAGTAATATTTATGGGGCCACAGTCGCTGAACATTATCTTAAATTTTTATATTACTACCCACAGGTCGGGTATGAGATACATAATACTATCAAACTAAATAAGAAGTAACGTTATTCAGGTGTCTCTTCATGCTGTATATACACACACATGTATATACACACACATGTATATACACACACATGTATATACACACACATGTATATACACACACATGTATATACACACACATCAGGCAGGACTACAAAGAGACCTGGACAGGCTACAAGCCTGGTCCAGCTACTGGATCCTTGAGTTTAACCCCGCCAAATGCAAAGTCATGAAGATTGGGGAAGGGCAAAGAAGACCGCAGACACAATATAGTTTAGATGGCCAAAGACTGCAAACCTCACTCAAGGAAAAAGATCTGGGGGTGAGTATAACACCGAGCATATCTCCTGAGGCGCACATCAATCAGATAACTGCTGCAGCATACGGGCGCCTGGCAAACCTACGGATAGCGTTCCGATACCTCAGTAAGGAGTCGTTCAAGACTCTGTATACCATTTACGTCAGGCCCATACTGGAGTATGCAGCACCAGTTTGGAATCCACACCTAGTCAAGCACGTCAAGAAATTAGAGAAAGTGCAAAGGTTTGCAACAAGACTAGTCCCAGAGCTACGGGGATTGTATTACGAAGAAAGGTTGAGGGAAATCGGCCTGACGACACTGGAGGACAGGAGGGTCAGGGGAGACATGATAACGACATAAAATACTGCGCGGAATAGACGAGGTGGACAAAGACGGGATGTTCCAGAGATGGGACACAGACACAAGAGGTCACAATTGGAAGTTGAAGATTCAGATGAATCAAAGGGATGTTAGGAAGTATTTCTTCAGTCATAGAGTAGTCAAGCCGTGGAATAGCCTAGAAAGTGAAGTAGTGGAGGCGGGAACCATACATAGTTTTAAGGGGAGGTATGATAAAGCTCATGGAGCAGGGAGAGAGAGGACCTAGTAGCAATCAGTGAAGAGGCGGGGCCAGGAGCTATGAATCGACCCCTGCAACCACAAATAGGTGAGTAAATAGGTGAGTACACATGTATATACACACACATGTCACAACCTCTGGTGTGCCGCATTACACAACTTAAAAGTGCAAGTTGTATGGTTCTTGAACAAGTCATGGCTGCTACTCTCAACTCTATACAACATTCATAATCTCACTTGATCTGCTGTAGTAACTTCAGATTCAACAACGCATTTTATAATAATAATAATAATAATAATAATAATAATAATAATAATAATGATAATAATAATAATAATAATAATAATAATAATAATAATAATAATAATAATAATCCACTCCTAAATAGTTTTCGGCTTATGAATAAGAAACAGAAAATTGTCTTCTTTAATCTATAAATATAACAAAATCGAGAGTGTCCCATTAGTGCCTTGATAATAACGATATTAATGTAGTCAATTTTATTATATATTGTGTGTGAATCGACTACATATGTAAACAATTCATATTAGAGCTTGTCTCTAGTCCCGTCACACATAAACAGAACCGAAAGTAGACAGTTAGTTAATTTAATATATTTACTATGCACTCCATATCCATTCTGTAGGTGGTAGTCAAAAGATTACAAAGGTATATAATGGGTCCAGGGACTGGGCCGCAAAGCCCTTAACAGCTGAACAAGTTACAGTGGTAATGAACTAATTTACATGTTTATGTCTGGTCACAGTCGTAATGAGTTATTTATGCAGACATGAATTAGGTCACACATAAAAACATACATACAAAAAAGGTGGACTAGCAGCTCGACTCATCACACACCATAACCAGTTCCCAAGGAAATTTTATATATGGTCGTCTCTTTTGTCCTTCATGTGTCCCTGGCGGGTGACGTCCCAGCACCACCTGTACTCAATCTGATTACAGTCGTACTCTGAGCTCTTGTCATGTATGTACTCTCCTATTTGTGATGGAGTCTTGGATCCTGGTTCTGCTTTTCAACCACTCACAAGAACGCAAGAATGAAGGAACACGACAGCAAGCCTACTGGCCCATGCTAGGCAGGTTCAGCTTACACCCAAATCTGTAAATTGCTGGCTAGACAGGTGCTACATGGATCTTACAATGCCACTGGAACTCGAGGAGCAGTCACCTCCATGTGGTGAGTTCTGGGTATTTTGGATGACAGTAGTTGATTAGTCGTTCAAAAATAGCTGAGAGCTGCTCAGTGTATATACTGTACTGTTTGTCAGGACAAAATATACCTATACAGGATCATTTCTGATTAAATCTCATTTCACAAGCGTAATACATTTCTGACTCATATCGACACATTAAACACCTATTAAGCGTTATAGCTTCGGAAAATAAAAAAAAATTCCACACGACGGCCGGGCGGAGGTCGTTGCTAGACGACTTACATAATGTGGAGTACAATTTTCCCATCTTCACTGGCCACCTGGCTTGGGAACTCCAACATTGGTATTTACATAATCACCCATTAATTCTTTCCACCTGTTAACTCCTCAGGTAGGGCTCCATCCAAAGCACACTCAAGCCTCCATGCTTCTGGTATTAACAATTTCCCTCTTATTGTAAGGTGTGACACTAAGTCTATGCTCTCGGGGTTAATTTATTGGGCATACTGGAATTATGAGACTAACAATAACAAGTCTCTCTCAGTATCCCAAGTCAGCCCCAACATATTACTGCATATAGGCACTTCAACTCCATGGCCATCCATATTTATTGATCCCTCAAAATGGACTAATTACTGTTAAGATAAGATTTCGTTCGGATTTTTAACCCCGGAGGGTTAGCCACCCAGGATAACCCAAGAAAGTCAGTGCGTCATCGAGGACTGTCTAACTTATTTCCATTGGGGTCCTAAATCTTGTCCCCCAGGATGCGACCCACACCAGTCGACTAACACCCAGGTACCTATTTGCTGCTAGGTGAACAGGACAACAGGTGTAAGGAAACGTGTCGAAATGTTTCCACCCGCCGGGAATCAAACCCGGGCCCTCCGTGTGTGAAGCGGGAGCTTTAGCCACCAGGCCACCGAGCCACCGGGCATAAGCCTATGCTCCTTGGATTAATTTATTGGGCATACTGGAATTATGAGACTTTAACAATAACAAGTCTCTCTCAGTACCCCAAGTCAGTCCCAGCACCTTACTGCATTATTTCATTAACCCCTTCACATATCCTCATTAGTTCCTCTTCAGTTGACGTCACACCCGGAAATTGTCCACATAAGATTATTTACCCAATTACTTCGCTCAGTGGACCACCTGTGCACTTAAGGTGTGCATTTATCGTCGCCTGAAGTAAGAACAATTTATTATTGAACTATTTATTAATTATATCATTATAAGCAGTCAACAATTTTGGTGTCTTGCTCAGTTCGCAGAGCTGGGCCCTTTAACTGTCCATACGCCATCCTATAATTAGTAGGTAATTCTGGACGGTCGAGCTTCCACGGAAGTCGCACCCAGTAATGTCCAGATTCACATTTAACATCCTTCAGGTATTGTTCCTGAGTAAAGGAATCATTTGGACTTTCCTCATTTATATTAATCCCTATGCTGTCCAGCTCCCACAAATTAGACTGGTTCAACATCATTCTCGATAGAAGAATACTTGTACTGGGTTGACCTTTTATGGGCAAGACACCGTGACTGTATTCACTACCTCCTCTAGTCATTATTACTAGGCGGTAGTTTGCCATATATTACATGGCCTGTACCAGTGTTGAGGAGAGTGACGCCGCATGCTTTTGGATTTATGCCCTTTATCCTGAATTATTACATCCAACGCCGGCAAGGCTACCTCAGCTAGGCCATCATTATTGCCATTAGCTGCAACCTTTACATCAGTCACTGTAGTGTCAGGGTTATTAACATTATCATTACTGTCACCATTATTATAAGAATCACATACAACCCTGCACATAACTGTATGGTGCCTTCCCTTGTTGCATTGATAGCAAATGTTCAATTTGGTATGACAATCCTTTACATTATGATTGTCTAGACATCTGATAAATCTGTCAAGTTCTTTCATTCTTTCCACTTTAATATCCCATGAATTATAGGCATTACAATTTTTAGTGAAATGAGTACCCTGGCAGAAGAGACAGTCTCTCCTTTCCTTGCCTGACCTCTTATTAACTGGATTACCCTTACTGAGGTACTTATTCCTCATACCTTTATGTGAGGAACCACTATTACTGATTCCTGTCACTTGATATGTGCCTATTTAACTCTTAACTATGATTATTACCACTGGGATTATTTTTCCCTTTTGAGACTTGACAGATACTTCAGAGTCATTATGTGTTATATCCTTAGAACTGTTTGGCTGACTGGTCTGCAATTGAACAATTAATTCCTGCCGACCTAGCCTGATTTCATCCAGACCGCACTCTGGAGGTTTTGGCAAACCCACCCTTTGCATTAATAGGTTGATCCAATGCCTGGCTTACACCCTTTAATTTATTCAAAGCCTTACTTTTACAAGACAGGTTTTCTTCCAATTCGTAATGTTGATTAATTAAAACATTCATTTCCATTCCATCTGCACAATTCTCCAACAGATCTCTTTCACAGTCTTTAAACCACAATTTGTACCAATCAAGTCTACTCTCTAAAGCATCTAAATATAAGTTTAATTCATTAGGGTTCACGGTTCTTTGATTCATTAAATCAAATGCCTTCGTCACATGGCCTTTAATAGCCTGTAATGATGCTTTCATTACTCTAAAATCCACGGACTTGTCAGCCACATTAACTCCATCAGATCCAGTCATGGTTAGAGAATTATTAATCACTGATTATACAACTTAAGTAGGCGCCTTATAAGAGTAATTCTTGCACTTTACTCTTGTATAAATCCTAGCCACACATGTGTTAGCAATTAATTGGGCTAATTATCATCCACCACACGATCGATTAAACTTGTGTACCCTATACCCACTTCCTTCAATCAGTCACTTAATTATTAAGTAATTAATTCAATTAATTTTTTCACTGATTGCATCCGGTTCAGGAAGGACCAGCGGGCAGATGTGGAAAATTTTATAGGGTGATTACCTTTATGTACCTCAACATTATATACATACAAGCCATCTCATTGGGAGACAACCATATTGTTTACCGTAGTCACCCCGTGTAGACATGTGAGAAAACTTAACCACCCCTGGTCACGGCAGGTGGTCCCTTCGACCTCACAATCTTATCCATATCTATCCGAGACCAGTATGGATTGGATAGCACCCACAAGTACAGTGCTACTAATTAATTGTGGACTGTATAGATGATATTAGTGTAACTGAATGAAGGGGGGGGGGGTAGGTCACACATGGATATATCCATCAAGGAAAACACTTGTACATAATCTCTCCACTTACCAGATATTCTCTGGTGGTCACTTGATGTAGCTGGATCACTCATAACCTATCCAGTTACAACATACCTAACTGGCCAGTATCAGTCTGTTATAACTAGGAGGGTTACTTAACTGTGGGTGATTGATACTCCTTATTTCCTCCATTCACCATCTCATTTCGATGTCCTGCTACACCGACACGGTTATCATTCCAGCAGGACGAGGTATCCGTTGGTCTGTCCCGGTTTAGAAGTCGTGACTCAATGAACTTCACTATCCTCGATACGAGAATCATGCGTTCACTCGGAGCAGGGCGATCTATTTCACAACCCCGCATTCTCTTAACTTAATGTTATTATCACTGATTACATTACCATTCACAAGACGATTTAACGTCTCATAATTATTATACACATTAGAGGTCACTCCATTAAGATCTGAAGCCGATGAGTGAGGATTAACTCACGGGTATTTCTCCTGGACACACACCATGGCCGCGCACCAGTCACACCCGGTCGAACCATTATTCACTAATTTTACCACCTTATTACGGTGGTCCCGTGAATCACGTTCCCTCACTCTCCACCAGGAACAGTTACGACACTTCCTATTATGAAAGGAGGCCTATATTAATCCTTAGGCCGCCGTGAACGCCAATTTCCTGGTTCCATGCTTTCCCAGCCTCCTCACTACATTCAAAACACTCCCGCCTCCCTGTGCCCCAGTTCGACCTATACCCCCGCACATCCGCGCATGCGCAAAGGGAACTCTTGGTTCTATCCTATTGTCAAATACATTTTTGACTCATATCGACACATTAAACACCTATTAGGCGCTATAGCTTCGGAAAATCAAAAAAATTTCCACAGGCGCTGTATGACCTATCAGGGTTTAGTGCTCGAAGGAAATAATAATAATAATAATAATAATAATAATAATAATAATAATAATAATAATAATTGCAATCCCATTCACTGATAACTAAGATAAATTCTATGGCAGACATGGTATGTACAATATGCAAGGGACGGGGTACACCTGCCTCTGGTGTAGGGATGACAGCCTTGGCCAGTTCAGTCGAGGCCGCCCTTACTGACTTGTACAAGGCGTTAAACTTATAAAAGACAGAGGTAAAGGTGTGGGTGGGAAACAAAAGGGGTCGCAGTACTTCAGACGAAGGAAAAATTACCAGGATTTTATAAGAAAGTGGCCCGGTGGCCTGGTGGCTAAAGCTCCCGCTTCACACACGGAGGGCCCGGGTTCGATTCCCGGCGGGTGGAAACATTCGACACGTTTCCTTACACCTGTTGTCCTGTTCATCTAGCAGCAAATAGGTACCTGGGTGTTAGTCGACTGGTGTGGGTCGCATCCTGGGGGACAAGATTAAGGACCCCAATGGAAATAAGTTAGACAGTCCTCGATGACGCACTGACTTTCTTGGGTTATCCTGGGTGGCTAACCCTCCGGGGTTATAAATCCGAACGAAATCTTATCTTATCTTATCTTCAGAAAACATGATAACTCATAAATCAGTTGACTCTCTTAGCACTACTGTCGGAGCGCACTAAATAAAATAGATGAGCTGAGGCTAATTGCATATGTGGGAAATGTAGACGTTACTGAAATAACCGGGACCTCGTTCAACCTGAAAAATAAGAACATTCCTGCTGAATGCCACATATAGGAGTATAAAATATTTCACATTGATAAGAGTCAACAGGAACTGAGGCGGAGTTGCTATGTATGTTAGGGGAAAATTTAAATTGTAGCATCAGAAACGATATGAAGGCAGGAGGCTCATTTAAATCTAACTCAGTTAAGTTCATAGTTAATGACAAAAAATGTGTACAATTTTTAATACTTATTTCCTTTCTATTTTTACACAAGAGAGCACAAATGAAATCCCGGAAATCAATAATTTTACAGGAAAGGAGGAAAATACATTATACAAAATCAAAATCAGTAGTGTCACGGTCCTCACAAACATAGGTTGATTAAAATTAAACAAGTCATCAGGCCCTGACGAACTTTTCCAGCGTTATAAAGAAATGTAAAGAGGAACTTAGTAAACTATGAGCTAGTCTCTTCGACGAATCACTACAAACACGTATCGTACTAGTTAAGTGGAAAATCGAGAGAGGTAGTCAGCTTCAAACTGTTGGCTAATCAGTTGTAGGAAAGTTCCGTATACGACTGAGGGACTGATTACCTCAAACTCCTCATTTTCCACCTTTCTTCTTTATATTGGACTGAGGAAGCCACTGGCTGGTGAAACGTTCCTACAATAAAGAAACCCATCTGTTACACTTGTGACTCATTCTTCAACTTGTCGGTTTCTTAATTTGTATAGTAATTTTTCCACAACTCTCGACAATCTATATCTATAATAATGGCACTCTATAATTATAATCTATCAGGTTCATTATACAATAATTATATATAATCTTTACTTGTCTATGAGTATTTGTATAATGATATCTAATGATGATAAATATAATCTCTCTATATAAAACAGAAACCTTGTATATTCACTAGGAAATTTCGGACAGTTTACTGGTTTCTGTGAATTTTGGCAACTCCCTCGTGGCTGTTATGTACACAATCACCATAATGGTTTGTTTTGTTGTTGATTGCTTCTCATAATAATAGCTGTTCCGTGTAATTTTCGTGTCTCTCTCTTGACAAACAGCTACATTACTCGAGGCAATGTCAGAGAGGAAAGACTGCTAACATTAATGCTTTCTGAGTAGGTCAGTGGTCACAGAACAATGTGTGGAGAAAGGTATAAATTACCTTTCTAACGTAACATTTGCAATATTCTTTAGACTGTCAAGCCTTTGACACTACCTATGACCGGATTAAAGTCTTTAGAAGCCCTGGACACTCAAGACAGACTACATAGAAATATTTTCAGTATATGTATTCAAATGAAAAAGGGAGCTTTTTTAAGACTTGTAATTAAACGAAGCCAATTATGAAATTTGATTTTGAAGTTTCCATTTCCAATTTTTATCAGCTAAGCATGTTTATAGATCCTGAACTTTTCCTCAAACCCTTGGGAATTTCACAAGCCTTAGGCACTGTGGTTACTCCGCCTACTGGACAATTCAGCATAGGAGACCAATTCACAAAATGTAATAAGCAGTGTGACTGGGAAGATGGCTCAGAGGATAAGGTCCTGATTGATTCAGTAGTTAAAGGTCTATATAGATAAAATATTATCATAAAATAAGCTTGCTCTGCGCCTGTCTTTTTCGATACCTGAAAACAAAAGGCAGAAAGTAAAAGTGAGAGAGGAGTCGTCAGAAATGAGAAAAGTGACAGGCAGAGGTCTCCACAGGTCAGTCCTTAGAGTCCGGAGGTCAGGGAACCGGAGTAAATTACCTCCAAATGGGATAAAAAAAAAGTTAAAATCTCGGGGGGTAATGAATGTTCAATAAATGTATAACTAAAACTGCACAAAAATTTGTTATTGAATATGCAAGGCAAATTATGAAATTGATATTTTTTCAAAAAATAATTTTTATTTTTTAATAAAATAAATAATCTAATTTGTCGGACCATTTCTTAAGTTGGCAATAATGTTAATTTTGTGTTTTATTTTTAAAGTTGCTGTATCGCGTATAATACATACTTTTCAGCTTGTATGACTGTATTCTTCATACAAATGTATTCGATAAACTGTTTTGAATCTGAATACTCCTTGTGTTTTCTGAATTCTGTGGACTTTGAAGCCTAGTGGGTAATTTCACTGTACACATACTTGTTTTGAGGTAACCCCAAAAAAGATCGCCGACCTCTGCCTTAGACCCCTCCTGTTTCCGATGTAAATAACGTACCAGAAAATGTCTTCTGTATCAATATTATCAGATTTCGTGAGATTTACAAGGATACGAAGGAATGACGACTATGGGAAGACACACTGCATGAATGGTCCAACAAATGCCATTTGGAGTTCATTTCAAGATATGTAAAACGAATACCAAAATGTTTCTAGAGGTGTGACTGTTCAGTCAAGAGGCACAAGACAAGACAAGACAAGAGAGTTTAAGTAAGACCCTTTTGGGGTAAGCTGGGAAGTGGAGATAGAGTAAGAATAGACTGTTGAGAGGAAGGTTATGAAAGGAAGAGATAGTACCAGGGCTTAATCCAGTAGCTAGAATGGTGCCATCACTAGGTAAGTGGTAACTGCTAACTTGTCCTTGTATCATCATACAGAAATCTCAGCTACATAATTTAAGCATACCATTCCATAGCTGCACATACTCGGCAGGGAATCTTCAGCTAAGAATATTCCACATGTTGCCACTGTTCACCTATCAGCACGTAGGTCCATGTACGTAGGTCCATGTACATACATATATGGATGACAGCCGACTGCCGTGGGTCGCGTCCTGTGATAGAGGCTCAAAGAACCCATTTGGAAATAAATTACAATGATAGGAGTTTTTTAGGATTATCCTGGACTGTTAACCCTCAGGGCTAATACTCTGAATAAGATCTTCAAAACCTTCTCAGTGTAATAAGCTTCCTGCTTTCTCCTCAGTAATCCAGAGAATTGTAGGTCGAGACAATACACACAGTAATACGCACTTATCGTCACAGCAATTTCTAGTCCAGCAGAAGCTGCAAAACCTTGTTAACAACTTCCTGGTTCTTGGGGGAGGTGGGATGTTAATAGTAGTCTGAGGTCACAGGTCGTGGTCTGCCTGATCTCTCACTGTCTCCAACATAGCAACTTTCTGCTTGTTTTTTTTTGTGTGTGTAAGTTGCCAGTAAAAGCAAAGATATAATAATAATAATAATAATAATAATAATAATAATAATAATAATAATAATAATAGTATTAATAATAATAATAATAATAATAATAATAATAATAATAATAATAATACAATTATTATTATTACTATTATTATTATTTAGGTAAAAGTGCTAAACCAGTAAGGGTCATATAGACCCTGAAAAATGGAAGGAAATCAGGTTCGATCCAAGATCGAGGAGGACAAGTCCAACTCCTTGGATCAAGAGCCCCTCACAGCATCAAGGAACCCCCCTTGATAGGACTTTAATGTCTTTAAGTGAGCTGACATAAACCTATATTATTATTATTATAATCAAGGGGGAAGCGCTAAACCCGGAGGATTATACAGCGCCTGGGGGAGGGATGTGGAAGGCATTCAGGCTTAATTCGGGGAACTGGAGCACAGATCCAATTCCCTAAATCAAGAGCCCCTCACCAACATCAAGGAACCTTCCTTGAGGGGCATAAACCTATAAAACTGTATACTGAACCACAAATAAGAAAATAAAAATATACGGCCGCAACACGTCCAGTAGGCTGTAGCGGCCTAGCACCAGAAACACTCATCTGCACGCATCACCAGTGGTGCCAGGATAAGTTGGACCCTTATTGCAGGAGTCGAGCCTCAGCTCCTGGCCCTGCCTCTGCTGGTCGCTACTGGTCGCGCTGGTCGCATAAACCCTGTTATACCTATTCTGAAAGCTATGTATATTGTAGCATGTATTTTGCCTCAACCAGCTCGCTGTCTAAGTCGTTCCACTTGACGATCACTCTGAAGTTAATTATTATTATTATTATATTCAAAAAGAAGCGCTAAGCCACAAGGGCTATACAGCGCTGCACTCAGAAGTTAAGCAGCTATTTCCTCACTTCCCTCTGATTCATATCTGTTATTAACTTCCAGCTGTGTTGCCTCTGCCCAGGACGCTTAAGTATATAAGCATATACAGTATTTTTCCTGTAGAGGTCATACCAAGTTTGGGAAATGGAAGGCAATCAAGACTGACCTTAGGCAGGGAGAGTAGCTCCAATTCCTTGGATCAAGAACCCTTCACCAGCATCAAGGCGTCCCCCCTCCCATGAGGGGATATTAATTTAGGATATGTAGCCCACTTAATACGAATGTAAAGAAAATAATCGTTAATCGTTAATCAAGAAATTACCGGCTAGAATTACACTATAATATCAAGGAGGTGAGTCGACCTATTAACCTGGATAATTATCCATTCCTTCCCCTGCTCCTTGCATCCTCACCGCCTCCTGCCGGCAGCATTTCATCCCGTCAGTTTGATTGCAATTTCGGAGATAACTGTGAACTCTGGCAGATGTGTTGCAGGAAATGACTGTGATAATGGCTTGCTATGTTCCCGCCCTCCCAGACACCCGCTAACATGCTATGTTCCCGCCCTCCCAGACACCCTGCTAACATGCTATGTTCCCGCCCTCCCAGACACCCTGCTAACATGCTATGTTCCCGCCCTCCCAGACACCCTGCTAACATGCTATGTTCCCGCCCTCCCAGACACCCTGCTAACATGCTATGTTCCCGCCCTCCCAGACACCCGCTAACATGCTATGTTCCCGCCCTCCCAGACACCCTGCTAACATGCTATGTTCCCGCCCTCCCAGACACCCTGCTAACATGCTATGTTCCCGCCCTCCCAGACACCCTGCTAACATGCTATGTTCCCGCCCTCCCAGACACCAGCTAACATGCTAAGTTCCCGCCCTCCCAGACACCCGCTAACATGCTATGTTCCCGCCCTCCCAGACACCCTGCTAACATGCTATGTTCCCGCCCTCCCAGACACCCGCTAACATGCTATGTTCCCGCCCTCCCAGACACCCTGCTAACATGCTATGTTCCCGCCCTCCCAGACACCCTGCTAGCATGCTATGTTCCCGCCCTCCCAGACACCCTGCTAACATGCTATGTTCCCGCCCTCCCAGACACCCTGCTAACATGCTATGTTACCGCCCTCCCAGACACCCTGCTAGCATGCTATGTTCCCGCCCTCCCAGACACCCTGCTAACATGCTATGTTCCCGCCCTCCCAGACACCCTGCTAACATGCTATGTTCCCGCCCTCCCAGACACCCTGCTAACATGCTATGTTCCCGCCCTCCCAGACACCCTGCTAGCATGCTATGTTCCCGCCCTCCCAGACACCCTGCTAACATGCTATGTTCCCGCCCTCCCAGACACCCTGCTATCATGCGATGTTCCCGCCCTCCCAGACACCCTGCTAACATGCTATGTTCCCGCCCTCCCAGACACCCTGCTAACATGCTATGTTCCCGCCCTCCCAGACACCCTGCTAACATGCTATGTTCCCGCCCTCCCAGACACCCTGCTAACATGCTATGTTCCCGCCCTCCCAGACACCCTGCTAACATGCTATGTTCCCGCCCTCCCAGACACCCTGCTAACATGCTATGTTATACTACACAAAGCACATTACAGAGAGTGAACACTGAAACAAGCTGCCTCTTTCCAGTCTATATTTGTCCAACCTATTTTTATGTTACCCAAGTAATAGCTTTTATATCCTTTTACTCTTGTACGAATTAATTGCTCTATCATATTGTATTACTTTTGTCACTACTACTACTACTACTACTACTACTACTACTACCACTAGTGAACATCGAAATGTTACCTCTGAGCCTTTATATACCCTCTGTGTCCATGTATTGTTTGTAATGGCTTGATAAAGCTCCTGGAGAGCGAAACGTTGCCACAATAAATGTCACATTAGTTGCACTTGTGTCCTTTTACTTTACATATTGTCGGTAATTCTACCAACTTTATTATAACATGCTATGTTCCCGCCCTCCCAGACACCCTGCTAACATGCTATGTTCCCGCCCTCCCAGACACCCTGCTAACATGCTATGTTCCCGCCCTCCCAGACACCCTGCTAACATGCTATGTTCCCGCCCTCCCAGACACCCTGCTAACATGCTATGTTCCCGCCCTCCCAGGCACCCTGCTAACATGCTATGCTCCCGCCCTCCCAGGCACCCTGCCAACATGCTATGTTCCCGCCCTCCCAGGCACCCTGCCAACATGCTATATTCCCGCCCTCCCAGGCACCCTGCTAACATGCTATGCTCCCGCCCTCCCAGGCACCCTGCCAACATGCTATGTTCCCGCCCTCCCAGGCACCCTGCCAACATGCTATATTCCCGCCCTCCCAGACACCCTGCTAGCATGCTATGTTCCCGCCCTCCCAGGCACCCTTCTAACATGCTATGTTCCCGCCCTCCCAGGCACCCTGCCAACATGCTATGTTCCTGCCCTCCCAGGCACCCTGCTAACATGCTATGTTCCCGCCCTCCCAGGCACCCTGCCAACATGCTATGTTCCCGCCCTCCCAGGCACCCTGCTAACATGCTATGTTCCCGCCCTCCCAGACACCCTGCTAACATGCTATGTTCCCGCCCTCCCAGGCACCCTGCTAACATGCTATGCTCCCGCCCTCCCAGGCACCCTGCCAACATGCTATGTTCCCGCCCTCCCAGGCACCCTGCCAACATGCTATATTCCCGCCCTCCCAGGCACCCTGCCAACATGCTATGTTCCCGCCCTCCCAGGCACCCTGCCAACATGCTATGTTCCCGCCCTCCTAGGCACCCTGCCAACATGCTATGTTCCCGCCCTCCCAGGCACCCTGCCAACATGCTATGTTCCCGCCCTCCCAGGCACCCTGCTAACATTGCTATGTTCCCGCCCTCCCAGACACCCTGCTAACATACTATGTTCCCGCCCTCCCAGGCACCCTGCTAACATGCTATGCTCCCGCCCTCCCAGGCACCCTGCTAACATGCTATGTTCCCGCCCTCCCAGACACCCTGCTAACATACTATGTTCCCGCCCTCCCAGGCACCCTGCCAACATGCTATGTTCCCGCCCTCCCAGGCACCCTGCCAACATGCTATATTCCCGCCCTCCCAGGCACCCTGCCAACATGCTATGTTCCCGCCCTCCCAGGCACCCTGCCATGATGCTATGTTCCCGCCCTCCCAGGCACCCTGCTGACATGCTATGTTCCCGCCCTCACAGGCACCCTGCTAACATGCTATGTTCCCGCCCTCCCAGGCACCCTGCTAACATGCCTCTCTAATAAGTCTCCGGGAAAACTCACTGCCTAAATTGCATTAAAGTATTGCACTGTCTTAACTACCTTAAAGTAATGCACTGCCTAAACTACTTTAAAGTAATGCACTGTAGATGTCCTCTGAACAAAGACCTTCACGGCTGCTACAACTAACCCATCCCTTTGGGTAGGACCTACTTCCACTGGGAAATCTCGCCTACTAGTGACTATGCCCTCGTCTGCTACACGTCCCTACCCACTGACGCCTATATAACCGCCAGTCTTCTTGCCTTTGCTCCAGAATCACTACAACCAAGGTACCCTCAAAACTAACTCCAAGGCTGAGGGACGGATTACCTCATCTTTTGCATATAGTTCTATTGTCTTCTAATTATGTCCTAGAATCTGTATTGATAAAGCCACTGGATGGCGAAACGTCTACAATAAAGATATCCAGATGTTGCACATGTGTCTTAACTTTCATCTTGTCGGTATTGTTTACCTTTCTTGCATTACGTTAATGGTAGAAAAAATGTATAGCAAAAACAATTTTTTTTCATTAAATACGAGTTTCACTTCAGTGTGTGCACTGAGGTAGATAGGGATGAACTTATGGGATACTGGGATACCTTTTTGTGATCTCGCAGAGACCGAAACACATCTAGTTGGCATGAAGAATAAAGTCACAATACCGTGGCTGGAACAATGCACAACTAACCCGCACTTAAGAGGGAACAAATGAGCACGTATCAGTCCGTCCTGGACCACTGTCACATCTGTGACAATTCAAGACGAAGGGGTGAAACGTCATAAGTGAGTTATTTGTGAATCTGGTTAGCATGTTGGGATTCGCGATCTTTTTTTTTTCAGGTTAAAAAGGGAATAATTATATTCGAATTATTATTATTATTATAATCAAAAAGAGGCGCTAAGCCACAAGGGCTATACAGCAATTATATTCGAAAAGGTTGGGAATCACTGACGTTATAGTATGTGACTATCTGATCGCGGGTTCTAACCCCGCCCGTGGTATGGTTTGTTTACAATCGTGTCATTACGATTTCGTGAGTCTGGTCCTGCTTTTCCTGGGAAATAATCGTATTCTTTCCCGGGAAGGGAAGAGGTGAGGCGGGAGATTAGTAGGAAAACTACTGATACATAATATACTATATTTACGGACATTAACATGGAGCTTATTCCATGCAAACAAATGGGATTACTCAGTTACCTACGTACCTGGTCATGCACACGCGTTCACCTATTTAACAGGACCACGAGATTACACACACACACGATGACTACACACATATGGTAAGTACACACAGTGAGTACACACACATGGTCAACACACACGGTGAGTACAGAGACGTACACATATACACGCACGTCTTGTGCCTCCAGTTTGTTTGTTGATAAATCTCCGGTATTTTTGCTGGATATCTTCTGACAGTTTAAGACACATCTGTACATCATTTTCTGTTCCATCTGACTTCAGTCAACTTTTCGCAGAATTCCATTAAGTTCGTGAAGCAGGATTTGCAGTCTCTGAACCCGTGCTGATGTTTCGTGATGAAGTTCCTTCTCTCCGGATGTTCCACCAATCTCTTTCTTGTTATTGGAAAAGATAAAAAGGATATGACTTCTTACTCTTTAAAATGCAATCTAAGTCTTCGTAGACTGCCAGAAGGGATCCGACACATAACCCCACCAGAAACTGAACCATAATTTCTAGATAAAAGCCGACGTGACAGGAAGATTGCTTCATAGTTCAACGAGTATCTATAATGCAGAACACAAATTCAGAGTAAGGGGTGAAGAATCAAATTACAAATGTAATAAGCAAAGTCTCTGAAGAATCAGTCCTTGGATTCTTGTTATTTAATACATGTAAACGCTTTATCTAAAGATATCGGCTCCTACATGAATGGTCCAACAAGTGGTTACTAAATTTAATATTTATAAGAGCAAAGTAATGAAGAAGGAAGCAGGAGTAAGGCGACCAATGACACCGTAATACCTGAAAGAAAAGGAGCCCCTAGAATCAAACAAAGGTGACCTGAGGAGGAAATCACTCTCACATGTTTCCAGAAATGCAGGTAAACTCCAGGTAAACAGATATAACAGCGTAACACGACTGACACGTGTAAGAACGGTCTTCATGAGCCAACACAGGGAATCAAGGCGCTATACATGACGTATGTCAGGCTAATCCTTGAGTATACAGCACCAACCTGGAGCAAAGATCCTGAAGGTTCGAATTCTTTTCACGAGACTAGTCTCATTATTAAGTAACATGATCTATAAGAAAAAGTTAACAGCTGAATTTTGCCACTATTTTACAATTGTGCTCTTCTACAGGGAACCCATGAACACGACATATCAGATATTCTGGGGTCATGGTAGGATAAACAAGGGCAGATTGTTAAGAGTGAAGGGTGGGATGGAATCAGATGTAGATGTATAAATCAAGAGTCAAGACAACAGTGGATAGTCAGTTATTGATTTAAGACCCGTAAACATTAAAATACCTGTGGAATTCAGGCCAAGTTTGGCAACATAAACCGACTTTGATGTCTTCCATCTAAGGAAGATACAGCAACTCTAATCAAATTCAGGCTTTTAGTAACAGATGGAAATTGTTAAAAGATTTGTGCGATAGAAGTACACACGTGAACGCCAGGTTCCCACTGGCGGGAAATATACTGGTCAACAGCTTCACATTTGTAAAATAAGACGGTGCCTACATGCAAATCACCCCAGGCTCTGGCAACATAAGTAATAAACCCAGATCACGGGTGAAAGTTGAAAAGTTGAATCTTAGAGAAAATTTTGCCAAAGCACCGGTATTCAGTAAGGGTCGTGTTAAACGGTGAACGTTAGAGAGTCGCATAGTTTAGATGGTAAACTGCCGAGCGTGGGAGGTACTGCCATTATCTCAAGTTCCTTAACTACCTAATGTGGGGGTTTCAAACCGTCGTGTGCCAAACTGATCTTAGTTGCTAAGGAAGATGGAAGGAAAACAGTCGATGAATGAACTCTGTGACCTACCCAACTCACTCTAGTCCTCAAGAAATACGAAGACATATATATTTATTTTTCTTGTAAGCGGTACATATGGTAAGTTGCCATTATTCGATTATTATTATTATTATTAGTTCCCTCAAGGGAGGCTCTTTGATGTTAGTGAGGGGCTTGTGGGTTTACTGCTTCCCCATATTTATGAGGAACTGCTAAGCCCGTAAGGGTCACACAGTAACTGGGGAATGGGAGACAAATATGATAAAAAAATATAGTGTATTTCCAATAAGAGGAGTTACACTCTGCTCGCGAAGGTGCCTTCACGAACATAATGGCACTTTCTATGAAGGTGCCATTATGTTCGTGAAGGTGCCTTTACGAACATAATGGCACCTTTCTACGAAGGTGCCATTATGTGCTGAAACACAGAACACTACATGACCTGCCTGTGTTGTATCAGTTGGTGAATGGGTCATTTGTAACTACTAATGGTGGAGTCCTGTCAGTGGAGCATCATATATACATCCAACAGTGTAGACAAACACACATGTTACAGAACAAGCTTTTACTGGGACACCTTTTCGCTCCTTGTAGAGCTTTGTCAGGTTATAGGTAAAGCTTGCTGAAGCTCTGCACAGTGAGACGTTATGCGAGTGAAAGCTCCTTCTCCAACTTGTTTTTTTTTCATTCCTGTCACACTTATCAGCAATGTACTTGTCAACAACATACTTGTCATACTTGTCAACAACATACTTGTCATACTTGTCAACAACATACTTGTCATACTTGTCAACAATATACTTGTCATACTTGTCAACAACATACTTGTCATACTTGTCAACAACATACTTGTCATACTTGTCAACAACATACTTGTCATACTTGTCAACAACATACTTGTCATACTTGTCAACAACATACTTGTCATACTTGTCAACAACATACTTGTCATACTTGTCAACAACATACTTGTCATACTTGTCAACAACATACTTGTCATACTTGTCAACAACATGCTTGTCATACTTGTCAACAACATACTTGTCATACTTGTCAACAACATACTTGTCATACTTGTCAGCAACATACTTGTCATACTTGTCAACAACATGCTTGTCATACTTGTCAACAACATACTTGTCATACTTGTCAGCAACATACTTGTCATACTTGTCAACAACATACTTGTCATACTTGTCAACAACATGCTTGTCATACTTGTCAACAATATACTTGTCATACTTGTCAACAATATACTTGTCATACTTGTCAACAACATACTTGTCATACTTGTCAACAACATACTTGTCATACTTGTCAACAACATACTTGTCATACTTGTCAACAACATGCTTGTCATACTTGTCAACAATATACTTGTCATACTTGTCAACAATATACTTGTCATACTTGTCAACAACATACTTGTCATACTTGTCAACAACATACTTGTCATACTTGTCAACAACATACTTGTCATACTTGTCAACAATATACTTGTCATACTTGTCAACAACATACTTGTCATACTTGTCAACAACATACTTGTCATACTTGTCAACATCATACTTGTCATACTTGTCAGCAACATACTTGTCATACTTGTCAGCAACATGTCATACTTGTCAACAACATACTTGTCATACTTGTCAACATCATACTTGTCATACTTGTCAACAACATACTTGTCATACTTGTCAGCAACATACTTGTCATACTTGTCAACAACATACTTGTCATACTTGTCAGCAACATACTTGTCATACTTGTCAGCAACATGTCATACTTGTCAACAACATACTTGTCATACTTGTCAACATCATACTTGTCATACTTGTCAACAACATACTTGTCATACTTGTCAGCAACATACTTGTCATACTTGTCAGCAACATGTCATACTTGTCAACAACATACTTGTCACACTTGTCAACAACATACTTGTCATACTTGTCAACAATATACTTGTCACACTTGTCAACAACATACTTGTCATACTTGTCAACAACATACTTGTCATACTTGTCAGCAACATACTTGTCATACTTGTCAGCAACATGTCATACTTGTCAACAACATACTTGTCATACTTGTCAACATCATACTTGTCATACTTGTCAACAACATACTTGTCATACTTGTCAGCAACATACTTGTCATACTTGTCAGCAACATGTCATACTTGTCAACAACATACTTGTCACACTTGTCAACAACATACTTGTCATACTTGTCAACAACATACTTGTCATACTTGTCAGCAACATACTTGTCATACTTGTCAACAACATACTTGTCACACTTGTCAACAACATACTTGTCATACTTGTCAACAACATACTTGTCATACTTGTCAACAACATACTTGTCATACTTGTCAACAACATACTTGTCATACTTGTCAACAACATACTTGTCATACTTGTCAACAACATACTTGTCATACTTGTCAACAACATACTTGTCATACTTGTCAGCAATACACTTGTCATACTTGTCAACAACATACTTGTCAACAACATACTTGTCATACTTGTCAGCAACATGTCATACTTGTCAGCAACATATTTGTCAGCAACATACTTGTCACACTTGTCAGCAACATACTTGTCAGCAACATACTTGTTATACTTGTCAGCAACATACTTGTCATACTTGTCAGCAACATACTTGTCAGCAACATACTTGTCATACTTGTCAGCAACATACTTGTCAGCAACATACTTGTCATACTTGTCAGCAACATACTTGTCAGCAACATACTTGTCAGCAACATACTTGTCACCAACATACTTGTCACCAACATACTTGTCAGCAATATACTTGTCAACAACATACTTGTCAGCAACATACTTGTCAGCAACATACTTGTCACACTTGTCAGCAACATACTTGTCAGCAACATACTTGTCATACTTGTCAACAACATACTTGTCATACTTGTCAACAATATACTTGTCATACTTGTCAACAACATACTTGTCACACTTGTTAACAATATACTTGTCATACTTTTCAACATCATACTTGTCATACTTGTCAACAACATACTTGTCATACTTGTCAGCAACATACTTGTCATACTTGTCAACAATATACTTGTCATACTTGTCAACAACATACTTGTCACACTTGTTAACAACATACTTGTCATACTTGTCAACAACATACTTGTCATACTTGTCAACAACATACTTGACACACTTGTCAGCAACATACTTGTCATACTTGTCAACAATATACTTGTCATACTTGTCAACAACATACTTGTCATACTTGTCAGCAACATACTTGTCATACTTGTCAGCAACATACTTGTCATACTTGTCAACAACATACTTGTCATACTTGTCAACAACATACTTGTCATACTTGTCAGCAACATACTTGTCATACTTGTCAACAACATACTTGTCATACTTGTCAACAACATACTTGTCATACTTGTCAACAACATACTTGTCATACTTGTCATACTTGTCAGCAACATACTTGTCATACTTGTCAACAACATACTTGTCATACTTGTCAACAACATACTTGTCATACTTGTCAGCAACATACTTGTCATACTTGTCAACAACATACTTGTCATACTTGTCAGCAACATACTTGTCATACTTGTCAACAATATACTTGTCATACTTGTCAACAACATACTTGTCACACTTGTCAACAACATACTTGTCATACTTGTCAACAACATACTTGTCATACTTGTCAGCAACATACTTGTCATACTTGTCAACAACATACTTGTCATACTTGTCAACAACATACTTGTCATACTTGTCAACAACATACTTGTCATACTTGTAAGCAATACACTTGTCATACTTGTCAACAACATACTTGTCATACTTGTCAACAACATACTTGTCATACTTGTCAGCAACATGTCATACTTGTCAGCAACATACTTGTCAGCAACATATTTGTCAGCAACATACTTGTCACACTTGTCAGCAACATACTTGTCATACTTGTCAGCAACATACTTGTCATACTTGTCAGCAACATACTTGTCAGCAACATACTTGTCATACTTGTCAGCAACATACTTGTCAGCAACATACTTGTCACCAACATACTTGTCACCAACATACTTGTCAGCAACATACTTGTCAACAACATACTTGTCAGCAACATACTTGTCAGCAACATACTTGTCACACTTGTCAGCAACATACTTGTCAGCAACATACTTGTCATACTTGTCAGCAACATACTTGTCATACTTGTCAGCAACATACTTGTCAGCAACATACTTGTCATACTTGTCAGCAACATACTTGTCAGCAACATACTTGTCAGCAACATACTTGTCAGCAACATACTTGTCAGCAACATACTTGTCAACAACATACTTGTCAGCAACATACTTGTCAGCAACATACTTGTCATACTTGTCAGCAACATACTTGTCAGCAACATACTTGTCATACTTGTCAGCAACATACTTGTCAGCAACATACTTGTCATACTTGTCAGCAACATACTTGTCATACTTGTCAGCAACATACTTGTCAGCAACATACTTGTCAGCAACATACTTGTCAGCAACATACTTGTCAACAACATACTTGTCAACAACATACTTGTCAGCAACATACTTGTCAGCAACATACTTGTCAGCAACATACTTGTCATACTTGTCAGCAACATACTTGTCATAATTGTCAGCAACATACTTGTCAGCAACATACTTGTCAACAACATACTTGTCAACAACATACTTGTCAGCAACATACTTGTCAGCAACATACTTGTCAGCAACATACTTGTCATACTTGTCAGCAACATACTTGTCATACTTGTCAGCAACATACTTGTCAGCAACATACTTGTCAGCAACATACTTGTCAGCAACATACTTGTCAGCAACATACTTGTCAGCAACATACTTGTCAGCAACATACTTGTCAGCAACATACTTGTCAGCAACATACTTGTCAGCAACATACTTGTCAGCAACATACTTGTCAACAACATACTTGTCAACAACATAATTGTCAGCAACATACTTGTCAGCAACATACTTGTCAGCAACATACTTGTCAGCAACATACTTGTCAGCAACATACTACATCAGTTTCAATACCACAAAACTGTAGTGAAATATATAAGATATTTTACACTTCCCTGAACGTAATACACTGTGTAAGCTTTGTACTCTTCAGAGTCCATCAAACAAGTACTTCAGAGTCCATCAAACAAGTACTTCAGAGTCCATCAAACAAGTACTTCAGAGTCCATCAAACAAGTACTTCAGAGTCCATCAAACAAGTACTTCAGAGTCCATCAAACAAGTACTTCAGAGTCCATCAAACAAGTACTTCAGAGTCCATCAAACAAGTACTTCAGAGTCCATCAAACAAGTACTTCAGAGTCCATCAAACAAGTACTTCAGAGTCCATCAAACAAGTACTTCAGAGTCCATCAAACAAGTACTTCAGAGTCCATCAAACAAGTACTTCAGTCCATCAAACAAGTACTTCAGAGTCCATCAAACAAGTACTTCAGAGTCCATCAAACAAGTACTTCAGAGTCCATCAAACAAGTACTTCAGAGTCCATCAAACAAGTACTTCAGAGTCCATCAAACAAGTACTTCAGAGTCCATCAAACAAGTACTTCAGTCCATCAAACAAGTACTTCAGAGTCCATCAAACAAGTACTTCAGAGTCCATCAAACAAGTACTTCAGAGTCCATCAAACAAGTACTTCAGAGTCCATCAAACAAGTACTTCAGAGTCCATCAAACAATTACTTCAGAGTCCATCAAACAAGTACTTCAGTCCATCAAACAAGTACTTCAGAGTCCATCAAACAAGCACTTCAGAGTCCATCAAACAAGCACTTCAGTCCATCAAACAAGTACTTCAGAGTCCATCAAACAAGTACTTCAGAGTCCATCAAACAAGTACTTCAGAGTCCATCAAACAAGTACTTCAGAGTCCATCAAGCAAGTACTTCAGAGTCCATCAAACAAGTACTTCAGTCCATCAAACAAGTACTTCAGAGTCCATCAAACAAGTACTTCAGAGTCCATCAAACAAGTACTTCAGAGTCCATCAAACAAGTACTTCAGAGTCCATCAAACAAGTACTTCAGAGTCCATCAAACAAGTACTTCAGAGTCCATCAAACAAGTACTTCAGAGTCCATCAAACAAGTACTTCAGAGTCCATCAAACAAGTACTTCAGAGTCCATCAAACAAGTACTTCAGAGTCCATCAAACAAGTACTTCAGAGTCCATCAAACAAGTACTTCAGAGTCCATCAAACAAGTACTTCAGAGTCCATCAAACAAGTACTTCAGAGTCCATCAAACAAGTACTTCAGAGTCCATCAAACAAGTACTTCAGAGTCCATCAAACAAGTACCATTCAGAGTCCATCAAACAAGTACTTCAGAGTCCATCAAACAAGTACTTCAGAGTCCATCAAACAAGTACTTCAGAGTCCATCAAACAAGTACTTCAGAGTCCATCAAACAAGTACTTCAGAGTCCATCAAACAAGTACTTCAGAGTCCATCAAACAAGTACTTCAGAGTCCATCAAACAAGCACTTCAGAGTCCATCAAACAAGTACTTCAGAGTCCATCAAACAAGTACTTCAGAGTCCATCAAACAAGTACTTCAGAGTCCATCAAACAAGTACTTCAGTCCATCAAACAAGTACTTCAGTCCATCAAACAAGTACTTCAGTCCATCAAACAATTACTTCAGAGTCCATCAAACAAGTACTTCAGAGTCCATCAAACAAGTACTTCAGAGTCCATCAAACAAGTACTTCAGAGTCCATCAAACAAGTACTTCAGTCCATCAAACAAGTACTTCAGAGTCCATCAAACAAGTACTTCAGAGTCCATCAAACAAGTACTTCAGAGTCCATCAAACAAGTACTTCAGAGTCCATCAAACAATTACTTCAGAGTCCATCAAACAAGTACTTCAGAGTCCATCAAACAAGTACTTCAGAGTCCATCAAACAAGTACTTCAGTCCATCAAACAAGCACTTCAGAGTCCATCAAACAAGTACTTCAGAGTCCATCAAACAAGTACTTCAGAGTCCATCAAACAAGTACTTCAGAGTCCATCAAACAAGTACTTCAGAGTCCATCAAACAAGTACTTCAGAGTCCATCAAACAAGTTACTTCAGAGTCCATCAAACAAGTACTTCAGAGTCCATCAAACAAGTACTTCAGAGTCCATCAAACAAGTACTTCAGAGTCCATCAAACAAGTACTTCAGAGTCCATCAAACAAGTACTTCAGAGTCCATCAAACAAGTACTTCAGAGTCCATCAAACAAGTACTTCAGAGTCCATCAAACAATCACTTCAGAGTCCATCAAACAAGTACTTCAGAGTCCATCAAACAAGTACTTCAGAGTCCATCAAACAAGTACTTCAGAGTCCATCAAACAAGTACTTCAGAGTCCATCAAACAAGTACTTCAGAGTCCATCAAACAAGTACTTCAGAGTCCATCAAACAAGCACTTCAGAGTCCATCAAACAAGTACTTCAGAGTCCATCAAACAAGTACTTCAGAGTCCATCAAACAAGTACTTCAGAGTCCATCAAACAATCACTTCAGAGTCCATCAAACAAGTACTTCAGAGTCCATCAAACAAGCACTTCAGAGTCCATCAAACAAGTACTTCAGAGTCCATCAAACAAGTACTTCAGAGTCCATCAAACAATCACTTCAGAGTCCATCAAACAAGTACTTCAGAGTCCATCAAACAAGTACTTCAGAGTCCATCAAACAATCACTTCAGAGTCCATCAAACAAGTACTTCAGAGTCCATCAAACAAGTACTTCAGAGTCCATCAAACAATCACTTCAGAGTCCATCAAACAAGTACTTCAGAGTCCATCAAACAAGCACTTCAGAGTCCATCAAACAAGTACTTCAGAGTCCATCAAACAAGTACTTCAGAGTCCATCAAACAATCACTTCAGAGTCCATCAAACAAGTACTTCAGAGTCCATCAAACAAGTACTTCAGAGTCCATCAAACAAGTACTTCAGAGTCCATCAAACAAGTACTTCAGAGTCCATCAAACAATCACTTCAGAGTCCATCAAACAAGTACTTCAGAGTCCATCAAACAAGTACTTCAGAGTCCATCAAACAATCACTTCAGAGTCCATCAAACAAGTACTTCAGAGTCCATCAAACAAGTACTTCAGAGTCCATCAATCAAGTACTTCAGAGTCCATCAAACAAGCACTTCAGAGTCCATCAAACAAGTACTTCAGAGTCCATCAAACAAGCACTTCAGAGTCCATCAAACAATCACTTCAGAGTCCATCAAACAAGTACTTCAGAGTCCATCAAACAAGTACTTCAGAGTCCATCAAACAAGTACTTCAGAGTCCATCAAACAAGTACTTCAGAGTCCATCAAACAAGTACTTCAGAGTCCATCAAACAAGTACTTCAGAGTCCATCAAACAAGTACTTCAGAGTCCATCAAACAAGTACTTCAGAGTCCATCAAACAATCACTTCAGAGTCCATCAAACAAGTACTTCAGAGTCCATCAAACAAGTACTTCAGAGTCCATCAAACAAGTACTTCAGAGTCCATCAAACAAGTACTTCAGAGTCCATCAAACAAGTACTTCAGAGTCCATCAAACAAGTACTTCAGAGTCCATCAAACAAGCACTTCAGAGTCCATCAAACAAGTACTTCAGAGTCCATCGAACAAGTACTTCAGAGTCCATCAAACAAGCACTTCAGAGTCCATCAAACAAGTACTTCAGAGTCCATCAAACAAGTACTTCAGAGTCCATCAAACAAGTACTTCAGAGTCCATCAAACAAGTACTTCAGAGTCCATCAAACAAGCACTTCAGAGTCCATCAAACAAGTACTTCAGAGTCCATCAAACAAGTACTTCAGAGTCCATCAAACAAGTACTTCAGAGTCCATCAAACAAGCACTTCAGAGTCCATCAAACAAGTACTTCAGAGTCTATCAAACAAGTACTTCAGAGTCCATCGAACAAGTACTTCAGAGTCCATCGAACAAGCACTTCAGAGTCCATCAAACAAGTACTTCAGTCCATCAAACAAGTACTTCAGAGTCCATCAAACAAGTACTTCAGAGTCCATCAAACAAGCACTTCAGAGTCCATCAAACAATCACTTCAGAGTCCATCAAACAAGTACTTCAGAGTCCATCAAACAAGTACTTCAGAGTCCATCAAACAAGCACTTCAGAGTCCATCAAACAAGTACTTCAGAGTCCATCAAACAAGTACTTCAGAGTCCATCAAACAAGTACTTCAGAGTCCATCAAACAAGTACTTCAGAGTCCATCAAACAAGCACTTCAGAGTCCATCAAACTAGCACTTCAGAGTCCATCAAACAAGTACTTCAGAGTCCATCAAACTAGCACTTCAGAGTCCATCAAACTAGCACTTCAGAGTCCATCAAACAAGTACTTCAGAGTCCATCAAACAAGTACTTCAGAGTCCATCAAACTAGCACTTCAGAGTCCATCAAACTAGCACTTCAGAGTCCATCAAACAAGTACTTCAGAGTCCATCAAACAAGTACTTCAGAGTCCATCAAACAAGTACTTCAGAGTCCATCAAACAAGCACTTCAGAGTCCATCAAACAAGTACTTCAGAGTCCATCAAACAAGTACTTCAGAGTCCATCAAACAAGTACTTCAGAGTCCATCAAACAAGTACTTCAGAGTCCATCAAACAAGTACTTCAGAGTCCATCAAACAAGCACTTCAGAGTCCATCAAACAAGTACTTCAGAGTCCATCAAACAAGCACTTCAGAGTCCATCAAACAAGCACTTCAGAGTCCATCAAACAAGTACTTCAGAGTCCATCAAACAAGTACTTCAGAGTCCATCAAACAAGTACTTCAGAGTCCATCAAACAAGTACTTCAGAGTCCATCAAACAAGCACTTCAGAGTCCATCAAACTAGCACTTCAGAGTCCATCAAACAAGTACTTCAGAGTCCATCAAACTAGCACTTCAGAGTCCATCAAACTAGCACTTCAGAGTCCATCAAACAAGTACTTCAGAGTCCATCAAACAAGTACTTCAGAGTCCATCAAACTAGCACTTCAGAGTCCATCAAACTAGCACTTCAGAGTCCATCAAACAAGTACTTCAGAGTCCATCAAACAAGCACTTCAGAGTCCATCAAACAAGTACTTCAGAGTCCATCAAACAAGTACTTCAGAGTCCATCAAACAAGTATTGTCTTAGTTTCCATTTTTAAATGCACTGATACATATATTTTTGTAAAGTGGTTAAGAATTTCACTAACATAATACAATGCACCATAATCCAACCCAACTTAATATAAAACGAGTCTAAATTTAACATTATTCCAGCCACTTGGTTACCAATGTTTATTCTTTTTTACTTGATATTAATTAAAATTTATTGCACATTAATTTCACGAAGCATATATTGATATTGGGAAAATAGATTTACACTTGGCTTGTTTGACACAAAGATCACTTTATAAAGCCAATATTGTGATCTTTACCTACAAAGATCGTCATGAATAGCTTTATGTATGACTGACTCAGGTTATGCTAGATGACTTTGCTAAAGCTGTACTTATGTACCGTTGTAGTGCAGGGTACAAATGTGATGTACCATCGTGGTGCAGGTTGCTAGTGATGATGTACCACTGTAGTGCAGGGCATAGGTATGATGTAGCACTGTAGTGCAGTGTACAGGTATGATGTAGCACTGTAGTGCAGGGTATAGGTATGATGTAGCACTGTAGTGCAGGGTACAGGTATGATGTAGCACTGTAGTGCAGGGTACAGGTATGATGTAGCACTGTAGTGCAGGGTATAGGTATGATGTAGCACTGTAGCGCAGGGTACAGGTATGATGTAGCACTGTAGTGCAGGGTACAGGTATGATGTAGCACTGTAGTGCAGGGTACAGGTATGATGTAGCACTGTAGTGCAGGGCATAGGTATGATGTACCACTGTAGTGCAGGGTATAGGTATGATGTAGCACTGTAGTGCAGGGTATAGGTATGATGTAGCACTGTAGTGCAGGGTATAGGTATGATGTAGCACTGTAGTGCAGGGTATAGGTATGATGTAGCACTGTAGTGCAGGGTATAGGTATGATGTAGCACTGTAGTGCAGGGTATAGGTATGATGTAGCACTGTAGTGCAGGGTGTAGGTATGATGTAGCACTGTAGTGCAGGGTATAGGTATGATGTAGCACTGTAGTGCAGGGAATAAGTATGATGTAGCACTGTAGTGCAGGGTATAGGTATGATGTAGCACTGTAGTGCAGGGTATAGGTATGATGTACCACTGTAGTGCAGGGTATAGGTATGATGTAGCACTGTAGTGCAGTGTACAGGTATGATGTAGCACTGTAGTGCAGGGTATAGGTATGATGTAGCACTGTAGTGCAGTGTACAGGTATGATGTACCACTGTAGTGCAGGGTACAGGTATGATGTAGCACTGTAGTGCAGTGTACAGGTATGATGTAGCACTGTAGTGCAGTGTACAGGTATGATGTACCACTGTAGTGCAGGGTATACACTGTACTGCAGTGTACAGGTATGATGTACCACTGTAGTGCAGGGTACAGGTATGATGTAGCACTGTAGTTCAGGGTATAGGTATGATGTAGCACTGTAGTGCAGGGTACAGGTATGATGTACCACTGTAGTTCAGGGTATAGGTATGATGTACCACTGTAGTGCAGGGTATATTTATGATGTACCACTGTAGTGCAGGGTATAGGTATGTTGTACCACTGTAGTGCAGGGTACAGGTATGATGTACCACTGTAGTTCAGGGTATAGGTATGATGTACCACTGTAGTTCAGGGTATATTTATGATGTACCACTGTAGTTCAGGGTATAGGTATGATGTAGCACTGTAGTGCAGGGTACAGGTATGATGTACCACTGTAGTGCAGGGTATATGTATGATGTACCACTGTAGTGCAGGGTATAGGTATGTTGTACCACTGTAGTGCAGGGTTATTGTTATGATGTACCACTGTAGTGCAGGGTATAGGTATGATGTAGCACTGTAGTGCAGAGTACAGGTATGATGTACCACTGTAGTGCAGGGTATAGGTATGATGTACCACTTACCACTGTAGTGCAGGGTACAGGTATGATGTACCACTGTAGTGCAGGGTATATTTATGATGTACCACTGTAGTTCAGGGTACAAGTATGATGTACCACTGTGATGTAGGGTACAGGTATGATGTACCACTGTGGTGTAGGATACAGGTATGATGTACCACTGTGGTGTAGGATACAGGTATGATGTACCACTGTGGTGTAGGGTACAGGTATGATGTACCACTGTGGTGTAGGGTACAGGTATGATGTATCACTGTAGTGCAGAGTACAGGTATGATGTACCACTGTGGTGTAGGGTACAGGTATGATGTACCACTATGGTGTAGGGTATAGGTATGATGTACCACTGTAGTGCAGGGTATAGGTATGTTGTACCACTGTAGTGCAGGGTACAGGTATGATGTACCACTGTAGTGCAGGGTATAGGTATGATGTAGCACTGTAGTGCAGAGTACAGGTATGATGTACCACTGTAGTGCAGGGTATAGGTATGATGTACCACTTACCACTGTAGTGCAGGGTACAGGTATGATGTACCACTGTAGTACAGGGTATAGGTATGATGTACCACTGTAGTGCAGGGTAAATTTATGATGTACCACTGTAGTTCAGGGTACAAGTATGATGTACCACTGTGATGTAGGGTACAGGTATGATGTACCACTGTGGTGTAGGATACAGGTATGATGTACCACTGTGGTGTAGGATACAGGTATGATGTACCACTGTGGCGTAGGGTACAGGTATGATGTACCACTGTGGTGTAGAGTACAGGTATGATGTATCACTGTAGTGCAGAGTACAGGTATGATGTATCACTGTAGTGCAGGGTACAGGTATGATGTATCACTGTAGTGCAGGGTACAGGTATGATGTATCACTGTAGTGCAGAGTACAGGTATGATGTACCACTGTAGTGCAGGGTACAGGTATGATGTATCACTGTAGTGCAGGGTACAGGTATGATGTATCACTGTAGTGCAGGGTACAGGTATGATGTATCACTGTAGTGCTGGGTACAGGTATGATGTATCACTGTAGTGCAGGGTACAGGTATGATGTACCACTGTAGTGCAGGGTACAGGTATGATGTATCACTGTAGTGCAGGGTACAGGTATGATGTATCACTGTAGTGCAGGGTACAGGTATGATGTATCACTGTAGTGCTGGGTACAGGTGTGTATCACTGTAGTGCAGGGTACAGGTATGATGTATCACTGTAGTGCAGGGTACAGGTATGATGTACCACTGTAGTGCAGGGTACAGGTATGATGTATCACTGTAGTGCAGGGTACAGGTATGATGTATCACTGTAGTGCAGGGTACAGGTATGATGTATCACTGTAGTGCAGGGTACAGGTATGATGTACCACTGTAGTGCAGGGTACATGTATGATGTATCACTGTAGTGCAGGGTACAGGTATGATGTATCACTGTAGTGCAGGGTACAGGTATGATGTACCACTGTAGTGCAGGGTACAGGTATGATGTATCACTGTAGTGCAGGGTACAGGTATGATGTATCACTGTAGTGCAGGGTACAGGTATGATGTACCACTGTAGTGCAGGGTACAGGTATGATGTACCACTGTAGTGCAGGGTACAGGTATGATGTATCACTGTAGTGCAGGGTACAGGTATGATATATCACTGTAGTGCAGGGTACAGGTATGATGTACCACTGTAGTGCAGGGTACAGGTATGATGTATCACTGTAGTGCAGGGTACAGGTATGATGTATCACTGTAGTGCAGGGTACAGGTATGATGTACCACTGTAGTGCAGGGTACAGGTATGATGTACCACTGTAGTGTAGGGTACAGGTATGATGTATCACTGTAGTGCAGGGTACAGGTATGATATATCACTGTAGTGCAGGGTACAGGTATGATGTTCCACTGTAGTGCAGGGTACAGGTATGATGTATCACTGTAGTGCAGGGTACATGTATGATGTATCACTGTAGTGCAGGGTACAGGTATGATGTATCACTGTAGTGCAGGGTACAGGTATGATGTACCACTGTAGTGCAGGGTACAGGTATGATGTATCACTGTAGTGCAGGGTACAGGTATGATGTACCACTGTAGTGCAGGGTACAGGTATGATGTATCACTGTAGTGCAGGGTACATGTATGATGTATCACTGTAGTGCAGGGTACAGGTATGATGTACCACTGTAGTGCAGGGTACAGGTATGATGTACCACTGTAGTGTAGGGTACAGGTATGATGTATCACTGTAGTGCAGGGTACAGGTATGATATATCACTGTAGTGCAGGGTACAGGTATGATGTACCACTGTAGTGCAGGGTACAGGTATGATGTATCACTGTAGTGCAGGGTACATGTATGATGTATCACTGTAGTGCAGGGTACAGGTATGATGCATCACTGTAGTGCAGGGTACAGGTATGATGTACCACTGTAGTGCAGGGTACAGGTATGATGTATCACTGTAGTGCAGGGTACATGTATGATGTATCACTGTAGTGCAGGGTACAGCTATGATGTATCACTGTAGTGCAGGGTACAGCTATGATGTACCACTGTAGCGCAGAGTACAGGTATGATGTACCACTGTAGTGCAGGGTACAGGTATGATGTATCACTGTAGTGTAGGGTACAGGTATGATGTATCACTGTAGTGCAGGGTACAGGTATGATGTATCACTGTAGTGCAGGGTACAGGTATGATGTATCACTGTAGTGTAGGGTACAGGTATGATGTATCACTGTAGTGTAGGGTACAGGTATGATGTATCACTGTAGTGCAGGGTACAGGTATGATGTATCACTGTAGTGTAGGGTACAGGTATGATGTATCACTGTAGTGTAGGGTACAGGTATGATGTATCACTGTAGTGCAGGGTACAGGTATGATGTACCACTGTAGTGCAGGGTACAGGTATGATGTATCACTGTAGTGTAGGGTACAGGTATGATGTATCACTGTAGTGTAGGGTACAGGTATGATGTATCACTGTAGTGCAGGGTACAGGTATGATGTATCACTGTAGTGTAGGGTACAGGTATGATGTATCACTGTAGTGCAGGGTACAGGTATGATGTACCACTGTAGTGCAGGGTACAGGTATGATGTATCACTGTAGTGTAGGGTACAGGTATGATGTATCACTGTAGTGTAGGGTACAGGTATGATGTATCACTGTAGTGCAGGGTACAGGTATGATGTATAACTGTAGTGTAGGGTACAGGTATGATGTATCACTGTAGTGCAGGGTACAGGTATGATGTATCACTGTAGTGTAGGGTACAGGTATGATGTATCACTGTAGTGTAGGGTACAGGTATGATGTATCACTGTAGTGCAGGGTACAGGTATGATGTACCACTGTAGTGCTGGGTACAGGTATGATGTACCACTGTAGTGCAGGGTACAGGTATGATTATGCACCATCGTAGTTCAGAGGTACAAGTTTCACAGTAACATAGCTAACCCAAGGTTGGAGTCCAGAGGACACTTCCTAGCGTACACAATATACCAGAGTACTAAAACACCTTATTGTTACTTGCCGTCCTCTCAGGCAAGGAAGATAAGATTTCGTTCGGATTTTTAACCCTGATGGGTTAGCCACCCAGGATAACCCAAGAAAGTCAGTGCGTCGTCGAGGACTGTCTGTCTTATTTCCATTGTGGTCCTCAAATCTTGTCCCCCAGGATGCGACGCACACCAGTCGACTAACACCCAGGTACCTATGTGCTGCTAGGTGAACAGGACAACAGGTGTAAGGAAACGTGTCGAAATATTTCCACCCGCCGGGAATCGAACCCGGGCCCTCCGTGTGTGAAGCGGGAGCTTTAGCCACCAGGCCACCAGATGGAGAAGTGCTTTTCATTTAAGTATTTGGAGCTACCTTACTTTTCCTCGGATTAAACCTGATTTTCTCCCATTTCCTAGGCCCTATATGGCCCTCACCGTGTCACTGAGAAACCTGTACTCAAATTATTATTATTATTATTATAATCAAAAAGAAGCGCTAAGCCACAAGGGCTATACAGTACCAGTACTCAAAGCCTTTATTTCTTAACGACCTACGCTGACTACATTAAATTAGATTTTAGAGTATTTTAAGTTATACTTAACAACTCCTGAGTGAGAAAACAATACGATATGATAAAGCGACGAGTCGGTGTGAAAAAAATCTCACTCTTGTGGTGAGTTTCGATCGAAGCATAATTGCTTGCGTTTGGTGGAGGTGGAGCGGTCTAGACGCTCCCATCAATGCTCAGGCAACCAACTCTGTTGCTAAGGCGGTTGCTACAAGCACAGCCAACAATTTACATACATATATATATATAATGTCGGGAGAAAAGGGACTGGTAACACATTCTCCTGTATAAATTACTAAATTTAAAAAGAACAACTTGGGTTTTTCTTTTTAGGTTACTCTGCCTCGGTGGGATACGCCGGTGTGTTATATATATATATATATATATATATATATATATATATATATATATATATATATATATATATATATATATATATATATATATATATATATATATATACACGTGTGTGTGTGTGTGTGTGTCGTGCCGAATATGTAAAACTGGTCAATTAGCAAGAACTCATTTAAAATTAAGTCCTTTCTAAAATACAGTGAAATATATTTTTTTCGTTAGGTTCAGAATGACTTTGGCGAAATTATTGCATACACAAATTTTCACTTGTCCTATATGGCAAGATGAACGTTGCTATTTAAGCCAAGATCGCAAGTTCTGCCTATTCGGCACATTATATATATATATATATATATATATATATATATATATATATATATATATATATATATATATATATATATGTATATATATATATGTCGTGCCGAATAGGTAAAACTGGTCAATTATCAAGAACCCATTTAAAATTAAGTCCTTTCCAAAAAAAATTCTTATACGTTGAAAGATATATTTTTTCATTTATGTTAATGTAAAAATTAATAATTTTATTCCAAAAGAACCTTAGAAAACTTACCTAACCTTATTATAACAAGTGAAATTTAATTTAGCCTAATCCAACTAAATATATTTTAGACAAGTTTACAATAATTCCAAAAAGAAAGAAAAATACTTTCGTCATTCAACACTTTCACCATCACTCATACATAATCACTGTTGTTGCAGAGGCGCTCAGATACGACAGTTCACAAATCCCTCCAAACTGCCAATATTCCAAACCCCTCCTTTAAAGTGCATTCATTGTACTTCCAATTTCAGGACTCAAGTCCGGCTAATCAGTTTCCCTGAATCCCTTCACACAATATTACCCTGCTCACACTCCAACAGCTCATCAGGTCCCAAAAACCATTCGTCTCCATTCATTCCTATCTAACACGGGGTCAAATAGCGTCTGGGGAAGAGGAAATGAGGGATCAAGAGTCGTTTACAAACATCAAGGCCTCTCCCCTTTAAGGGACAAAGTGTAATCGCTATCGCTAGTAAGGTGACATACACTTGTAATACAACTCGTTGAAAATTCATGATAAAGTGAAAATACTGCAAGTGTCGTTACCCGCCTGAGGTCAACAACAATCAAGAAACAACTCGACCTTGGAGACATCTATCATAGAGGAGAAAGCTCAACAATTTACAGACCACTGGTACCATTGGGCTGCTTACTATTTTTATTAATGTATTTGTACACGCACGCGTCGGGGCCAGGAGCTATGAATCGACCCCTGCAATCACAACTAGGTGAGTACACACACACATCTGAGGGCTATGAAGTATGAAGAGCTAAAGGAGTTAAACCTGACGGCATTAGAGGGCATAAGAACCAGAGGTGACGTGATTGCGACGTAAAGAATACTGAGAGAACCTGACATGATGGGCAGGACGAGTGCTTGAGAGTCAAGTCTCAGACACATGAGGTTACAGCTGGAAGTTAAAAGTACAGATAAGCCTTAAGGTTGTAAGGAAATACTTCTTTAGCCTTACAGTGGTCAAGATGTAGAATGACATAGTGAAGTGGTAGAAGCAGAATCCATACACAGCTTTAAGAATAAGTACGATAGGGCTCACGCAGCCAGGAGAGTGAAACCAGCGGCCAGCATTAAAGGTCGGGTCAGGAGTTGTGACGACCTCTGCAACCACATCTAGGTGATTACACACACACAAACACACACACAAACACACACACACACACACACACACACACACACACAGACAAGGTGGACAAAGACAGGATGTTCCAGGGAGGGGACACAGAAACAAGAGGCCACAATTGGAAGTTGAAGACACAAATGAGTCAGAGAGATAGTAGGAAGTATTTCTTCAGTCATAGAGTTGTAAGGCAGTGGAATAGCCTAGAAAATGACGTAGTGGAGGCAGGAACCATACACAGTTTTAAGACGAGGTTTGATAAAGCTCATGGAGCGGGGAGAGAGAGGGCCTAGTAGCAACCGGTGAAGAGGCGGGGCCAGGAGCTAGGACTCGACCCCTGCAACCACAAATAGGTGAGTACAAATAGGTGAGTACACACACACACACACACACACACACACACACACACAACAGGCCTAGTGTCTAATCGACATGTGCCTAGGACAAAATGGTAGTAAATGGAAGTAAAATGGAAGTAAAATGCCCTGGACAATGGAGTGGTAAAGTCAAGTTCTATACAGAGCTTGAAGAATAGGTATGATGGAGCTCACGACGCCAGAAGAGTGAACCCATTAGTTGCCAATTTATTAGGCAGAACCAGGAGCTGAAACTAAAGTTCTGCAACCACGAACATGTGAGTAATCATAGATGAGTACACACAAACACAAAACTATTGGAAATTTTAAGCAAAAATTAGGTAGAAGAAATACAAAGACAAGAAACGACGATCATAGTTCAGCTTCTGTAGCCACAAACAAGTAAATACAAATAGACAATAGCACAGTAAACCTACACAAGAAAATACGTCTTACTAATAATTGATCGCTTCAGTTAAAAACATTAAATGGGTAGCATCAAAACATTCTCCTAACATTTTCCAGACGTTATCTCGTAAAGTTGTTAAGGATTTCGGAAATCATCGCCCCCGTGGCTCGGTCTCAGACCAGGACTCTTCATTGGAAAGAAAATACTACTGTAATTACTTACTATTGGCACTAGTTACGTAAATCTCGTTAAGGTGAGTTTGTCAGTGACTTAATAAATGCTGCAGTTTACATAGTGACGGACATTTATTGTAAAAAAATATGGAAATATAACATATTGTGGATGTGTTTCAGCAGTCAGTATAAAACTATGAAATTTAACATATTCTTGAGGTAATTAAAAAAATATAATAAAAAATATACAAAATTAGTACATGACCATTAGAAAATCACTTTGTAAATGCTTACGATATAGCGAAAAAAAAAAACTATGGCATAGTTAAATGACTGCTCAGTATTTTACCAATTTTGTCATCATAAGTTCAACAGTTTGGCCACAACTCTCAGTAAAACTGATGATTTTTTTCAGTTCAAGATATGTGTGTGGATAATGAGGGCGGGGGGGGGGGGGGGAAAGAGGTTCTCAGAGACCCACTTTTACTGTCTATGACTCTATAAGAAACACGAAAAGAGCTGCCAGCATGGCAGGGTTAAGTATTACCCCAGCCTGTCCACCTCACAGTTTAAGGAGGTTACATGAGAGCAGACTAAATGTAAAAGAGAGTTTTGTAAGATTTACTTGCCATGTTACATGTCCACGAATGTGAGGAAAAATTACTCAAATATGACAGAGTGAAAGATGTTCATAGTCGTAGGTTTCAAACTCGTATGACGGACAGGTAGTATCTCCCTGGACACTTGCTGTCTGCCCGTCTACCGTCTACGACGTCCTGGCAGAGAAAGGTACCTCGAGGCGGCAAAGGCAAAGGCGTAAAGCCTGTAACTGAAACCCTGCAAATTTATTATAAAAAAAGGTGACAAACATAAAAGTAGTGCAGAGGAGAGCGTGAGTGTTGGTGGGTGAGGTGGCGTGTCTGGTCACCACTAGGAAGAAAGGTAATCACACGCAATATTTGCAGAGCTCAGGTTGGCGTGTGTTCTAACATGCACACCCTACTCCCCTCTCCCACCCAGACATTAAACAGAAACTGCTGCAGTATGATTGAGAAAAAATAACAGTAATGAAAATTCCGAGCTTCTGATTACAAAGCAAATTCCCTCACATGAATATGCTTACTGACAGTTCAGACTACCCGATGGCTCTTACCTTCATCTTGTGAAAAGATTAATTACAGATGTCGTAAAACATGAGGACCTGCCTCGATGTTTGACCGCCATTATGAAGATACATATGTAAGAGTAACAACAGGGGTAATGAGAAATATTACAGCTGGTTTTACCACACGCATTGAGTTATTATACTTGGCAGACTGATGTAACTTACTAACATCATCTGTCTTTTTTACTTTGGTGGCATAATTATGCGAGTACGGTTAGATAGCGTGTTATTTGTGCTTAGTGATCCACATAGGCTTATTGTTTCATATTTATATAATAATAATAATAATAATAATAATAATAATAATAATAATAATAATAATAATAATAATCTTAGCCCACACTGCCCTTCTGTATTATACAGTACCTACGTTTATCGTGCATTATAAAGTACCTATGCTTACCAAACAGTATTCTATAGACTTGAAAAAGCTTGGTGTCCAATTGAAACATTGTTTTAATAATAGTTTCCATTCTGCCGTGGTGTATGTTTTACCAACGTTTTAGTTTTACCTCATTTCCAGTCTCATTTTTGTTAGCAGCACAAGAGGCAAAACATACTTGGTGTTGGGTTAGAAAGTTGGTGATATTGTGCTGCAGTACTTTAAGTTGATGATGAACACTTCTCACACACATGACAGATTTTTTCATACTATTATTGTTATTGTTTTCATAGGACGCATTTAATTTGTGCGGGTTACACAGGGCCTTGGTAATGAGCGGTAATCAAGGTTGATGCAAGAAGGCAGTTCCAGTTCTTAGGATAACGAGCTTTTCACTGGCAACAAGGGACCTCCATTGATTTTTTCACTACTTTGTAATCATTGGCTTTGTCTGCATATTGCAGCTACATTACAGAGGGCATTAACATAATATAGAGTAGGTCTTTATAACCGTGGCTGCCTCCTGCCACACCCATGATACTGACCTTGCACATTCCTGCGTAATTCTCAAAAATATTATTGCTTGTCTGGTGGAGTTACACATAAGATTAGTGTAGTATTGAACCTGATCTTAACCCCAACTCGCTGCAGCCCCAAGGAAGTTAAATTCCAAGTTTAACAGAAAAAACTTTAACTATTAATTCAAATAACTAACGTTTGAGAATATTTCTCTAAAATATAGATTAATAGGCCGTCTTAGGCCCATACTTAGTGGAAATATTAATTTCATTGCTGGGTGGAAATGAGAAGCCTCTGATACAAGCAATCCAACGTAACCAGGAAATCAACATTTGTAGCAAATCTCTGATAAACTTGTAAGTACAAGAAAGTAGCGTAAGTAAGTTTATTCAGGCATACACAAATACAGTGATATATATTATCAAACATAGCAGCATAGGTGTAGAGAACCTGGGATAACCCAAAAAAGTCAGACTTATTTCCATTGGAGTGACAGTGTAGTGTAGGATCGAGCCTTGCCGGTACAATATATATATATATATATATATATATATATATATATATATATATATATATATATATATATATATATATATATATATATATATATACATATATATATATACATATATATATATATATATATATATATATATATATATATATATATATATATATATATATATATATATATATATATATATATATATATACATATATATATATATATATACAAATGCAAAAACTGCATTCACTGCAAAGTCCCTGAAACTATAAGACATTTTTTACTCCACCATTATAGACAACGTAGTGCGAGAAACATCTTCAAAAACAATCTTGCCATCCGTTAAAATTCTCTACACCAATAAAAACATTTTGTGAGGTGGAACCTTTCATAAGGCAGGAAATAGCGTAAACATTTGCCTAGTTTTTACAAAGAAGCAAAAAACTGGACGACGTTTAAACATGCAAAATAAAATTCTATGCAAAAATCCGGGCAAAAACTAGAGAAAGTACTGAGACAACTCCAGCAGGTGAATTATACAGTGACAAGTTATGACTGAGCCACCACAAGTGACAACACTGAGACAACTCCAGCAGGTGAATTATACAGTGACAAGTTATGACTGAGCCACCACAAGTGACAACACTGAGACAACTCCAGCAGGTGAATTATACAGTGACAAGTTATGACTGAGCCACCACAAGTGACAACACTGAGACAACTCCAGCAGGTGAATTATACAGTGACAAGTTATGACTGAGCCACCACAAGTGACAACACTGAGACAACTCCAGCAGGTGAATAACATGGTGACAACACTCGCTGAAGCAACACAACAAGAGCGACAACACTCGCTGAAGCAACACGAGTGACAACACTCGCTGAAGCAACACGAGTGACAACACTCGCTGAAGCAACACAGCAAGAGTGACACTGAAGCAACACAACAAGAGCGACAACACTCGCTGAAGCAACACAACTAGAGCGACAACACTCGCTGAAGCAACACGAGTGACAACACTCGCTGAAGCAACACGAGCGACAACACTCGCTGAAGCAACACAACAAGAGCGACAACACTCTGAAGCAACACAACAAGAGCGACAACACTCGCTGAAGCAACACAACAAGAGCGACAACACTCGCTGAAGCAAGACAACAAGAGCGACAACACTCGCTGAAGCAACACGAGTGACAACACTCGCTGAAGCAACACGAGCGACAACACTCGCTGAAGCAAGACAACAAGAGTGACAACACTCGCTGAAGCAACACGAGTGACAACACTCGCTGAAGCAACACGAGCGACAACACTCGCTGAAGCAACACAACAAGAGCGACAACACTCGCTGAAGCAACACAACAAGAGCGACAACACTCGCTGAAGCAAGACAACAAGAGCGACAACACTCTGAAGCAACACGAGGGTGACAACAGCGAGTAAATCCGCCCGTCTCCGGGTGGCTGGAGGTTCCTCATCTTATACACTAATAAGTAAGTTTCTTCAGGTATACACAAATACAGTTACCCAGATTATCATACATAGCAGCGTATGTGTAGACAACCTGGGATAACACAAAAAAGTCAGAGTGATGTATTTCCATTGGCAATTCTGCATACACGCCTCACAGTGACCACCTCACTAATGTGGCAGTGGCTCGACACACACCCTGTACAGTGACCACCTCACTAGTGTGGCAGTAGCTCGACACACACACTGTACAGTGACCACCTCACTAGTATGGCAGTAGCTCGACACACCCTGTACAGTGACCACCTCACTAGCATGGTAGTAGCTCGACACACCCTGTACAGTGACCACCTCACTAGCATGGTAGTAGCTCGACACACCCTGTACAGTGACCACCTCACTTGTTGGACAAAACAATACTTACCAAATCTACAAAGTCAGCTTCAGAAACCCATCATATTCATCCTCAAGTAAAGATGGTGATAACAGTGATGGTCAGGTTTTAAGACGGCTGTGTTGCAGGAATATAACAGGAGTGGCAACGACAGGGAGTGGTAAACAGGACGTCAACACGAACATAATGAAGACTTGTAGAGTATGAACCACGACTGAGGTAGACTGGGCGTGTGGAGGCAAAAATTAATTTTTCGAATGAAATAAACTTGAGCTAGATAAATAAGACACTTCTGGATTTTAATTACCGAAACGTTTCGCCTACACAGCAGGCTTCTTTCAATAAACTACGAGTGAATGCAGGACTGGAAGCAGTAGAAGTACTGACTGGCATGATCAGTTCGCCATCCTGTGTGGAAAGGAGGTCAATCCCTCAGATAACGTTTTTTGACTCCACATATACCTCAATGCACAACTCACCTTTTTTCCCTCATCAATTCTATGGTAAAGCACTGCGTACCTTGTCCTAAGGTTCGTAGGTTCGAGTCTCCTTCAGCCAGAGATCAGTGTTTGTGTATATTTCGCCTGCTCTCGCGAATTCCTTGCATTGTTCAAATCTCTAGTAAGGCTGATGCATGCAGGGTATGAGATGAAAAGCTGTAAGCCTTCTCCCTGAAATCTGGCTGCCTTGGATCAAACGTGTAGCGCATGCTACACGCCAAGGTATTGTCCAGTGTGGGTAGATTGGTAAAACACTGCGTACCTTGTCCTAAGGTTCGTAGGTTCGAGTCTCCTTCAGCCAGAGATCAGTGTTTGTGTATATTTCGCCTGCTCTCGCGAATTCCTTGCATATATATATATATACATATATATATATATATATATTTATATACATGTATATATGCAAAACAACCACTGTGAAAGAGTAGTGAAATTCCAAGCGCTTTCGTGACTACTCACATTGTCAAGGAAGTATGAAAGTAATACATCAAAGGAAGGCAATTAAAGGGCTTAGACCACACCTCACAGTTAACCCCCACAACAAAGAAACACATGACGCGCGACAATACCGGACTCATAAGAAAAGAGGAACACTGCAGTAGGTCCGCTGGTCCAACTAGACAGGTCCTCACGACATCCCACCAACAAATTAATTCACCCAAGAAACAAGGTTTATTACTTGTCCAATGTATTATTAAACTCTAACCAAATTTTATTAATTATAAATGAATCTAATTTATATAAACCTAAGGAAATATTCATATTATTTTCAAAACTGCTTTTTATGAAACAAGATTCAATTATATTTCTGTTAACCATGGACTTGCTTGATACAACTTTCTCAACTTTTTGAAAATCATTTGACTTGCGAAATCTTAATGACACGATTGTAAACTCTGAACAGAGGATTGGTACCCCAAGCAAGCCAGTAAAAAAAAAAACTAGCCAGTCCAAGTTTCAGGACTGGCTTGCCGAGGGTTCCAACCCTCCTGTAGGTGCATTGTAGTCTGTGGCACAAGAACCAGATAATGCCACTTTATGTTCTTTAATCTTTTTACTTAATATACAGCCCATACCTGAAGAAGCCTACTTTGTAGGCGAAACGTTTCGAAATAAAGATACCTAACTGTTGCATATGTGTCTTACCTAACATACCTTATATGTTACAATCATAATATATTTAAATAATATTATTCTAGTTTTTATAGAATGTTAGCATTCCCACATGTGAACTTGGAGGTGTGAGCAACGAAGGGACAGGTGTGGTGCGGAGTGCATCTGTCACACATCACTCAGGTATTCCACGACTGATCCTGGGAATGGTATGCTGGAAGTGGTTGTCTCATGATGACTCGGTCTACAATAGTTATAATTATAACCATGATTTTTAAAGGGGTGGACCGGTAAGCCAGAGGAAGGCCTCGGTCAGATGACCAAAAACCCCAGCTGTGGATCATCATATGACTAAGACCCGCATCAGGAAACACTTGTCCTGTTTCCTGAAAAACCTTATACCTACCTGTCTCAAGATTAGCAGGTGCAGAACCGCGCCTCCACCACTCCTTGCACTGAATGACCCGTACGAATTTATCTCCTCACAAAGTTTAATCACGTTTGAACAGTCATGGATTATAATTATTATAATTATAATCATGGGGGAGCAAATTATTATTGGAAGAGATATTAGCAAAAATTAAAAAACCTTTTATTTTTTATTCTAATGTCGTAAATAACAAAAAGGCACAATACCGTGACTGGAACAATACACAAATAACCCGCACATAAAAGAGAGAAGCTTACGACGACGTTTCGGTCCGACTTGGACCATTGACAAAGTCAATGGTCCAAGTCGGACCGAAACGTCGTCGTAAGCTTCTCTCTTTTATGTGCGGGTTATTTGTGTATTCTAATGTCGTGTCAGTTAACTAAGTTAGTCAGTTAACATTTAGTTAAAATACGCAGAAGACCAACATTCAGTTATTATTGAAGACGCTCGTCTCTACGTAAGTTGTAGTGTCTACACATCAGCGCCACAACGAGGGACGCAGATGGTAACTAGTACACAGTAACCCATATAAATAAGTGGAACGCGCTAGTCTGGTAGCGGGATTACATTATACTGGTTTCAAAAGCAGTAGTTACATGAATGAGGATCAAACCCCTTGAATAAAATGGATGAGTACATGCAATAGCAATTCCACATCATTAAAATGCAATTCATGCAAAGCAATTCATATTTACCTATGTCCTTTGCACAATACAGTCATGTATGTAACAATATGTACTGTAACAATGACACCTACATGACGCTACCTCGTGGACTCTTAAGAGTTATTATTATAATTATTATTATTATTATTATACTCAGGGTGAAACGCAAAACCCATTTTTATTTATCTAATATGACTTGAAGATCAGCAGGGCTCTAACATGACCTATAAGTCTGATTAAGATAGATTAGTATAGAATTATATTTTAGCTAAAAAATCCCTACTGTATGTTACTGAGATCCACTGGGGTCATTATATTCATTGGAAGTGTTAAACCTGTAAGGGTCACACAAGACCTGGGAAATGACTGATAATGAAGTTTCATCCCAGGAAAGATAGAGTAGTGCCAGATCTTCAGTTGTAGAGTTCTTCATCAGCATCACGACACCTGCTGGTGCGGAGGACTGGGTCCTTTCTCCAACATTACTTCAGAGTGATGAATTAGGCACTTGTGCAATACCTAAGTACCTTTGTGGAAACGTTTCGCCAACCAGTGGTTGGAGAAACGTTTCCACAATAAAGGTACCCAAGTGTTGCTTAAGTATCCAATTGATCATCCTGTCATTCTGTGAACCATTTATCAACATTAAGAAGCTTGCGTCCTCTATGGCCCAGCTACTCGCACCAGCGCGACACCTGCGACATAGTTACAGTATTTCCGCCGTAATTGGTATAGTGAACTAGATTTGTATCTGGGAAATGAGTAAAATTATTAGCTATACATATTTTATTAGGCGGGATCGTCAATGATAACATATATAGCACCATAACAACGTGTATCAACCAAACTCCCATCTTAATAAACAGATACCACTGGGATAAATATTATTTCTACCTGGAGTATACCTGGAGAGGATTTCCGGGGGTGAACGCCCCCGCGGAGCGATCTGAGACCAGGCCTCATATTCTATGTAGCAAATTTTACGGGGCATTTTATCTTTAAAGGCTCCAAATATTACGTAGCTACACCAGCTTAACCTAAGTAATAACATTGTGTTCTAATCAACATCAGTGTGTGTTTCTGGTCTACATATCCACGCCTCGCCAGTTTACAACGAAGTGTACTCTAACCTTACGCTAATTTAAATGATTTTAGGTTAGGTTACGTCAGAATAGGTTAAATTAGATTTGGTTAGGTTTAGCTACCGTTAACTAATCTAAATTTACGAAATTTTGTTATGTACTCAGAAGCATAGACTCCGTAAACGAGAATTATGTCACGCGGTAATACAGGCTGGGTTAGCTATGTACATACCATTCACTGTAGCTGTCAAAACATTTGACAGCAACAGTGAAAACATTTTGTCTCCGCTGTGCTGCCCTCTCCTTACCTTCCCTTCTTGGTGACGGATACTCTGATGATGTCTCTGGCACTCTTCCTCAGCCCTTTCCACCTTCATCTCTAGCTACCCTCTACCCCTGCACTATCCACTGCCCCGCAACACTTCATAGCCTGATAATCATCTCTTTCCCTCTTCCTACCCATTACCCCTGCATCCTTCAATGCCCTGCTGCTCTATATAACCCTTGTGGTTTAGCGTTTCTTTCCGATTATAATAATGTCAAAACATTTAAAAGAAAAAAAATACGCTCGGTATAGGAACAGGCCGACAGGAGGTAGCAGCAGTGATCACCCCCAGCCCCCAATATGTATATATATATATATATATATATATATATATATATATATATATATATATATAGATATATATATATATATATATATATATATATATATATATATATATATATATATATATAATAATAATAATAACAATAATTCCCCTGGGCCACTCCCGTGGCGTCACAACAGCAATAAAGTAAAGATTGCAAAATGTATTTTGTAACAGGACGTCCTCATACCGGGATTATATTTTTGGCTTGCAGTGTATCGTACGCAAGGGAACGGTGACTTGCGTGACTTGTGCAGTGTTTCACCTGCAGCCACCTGGGTGACCCAGTACTACACTGGTTAGTTACACTTGCTGCTAAGAGCATACATGATCATCACTAGAGAGCATGATGGAGCATGATGTAACTTCTAGAGCTGGTGTGAGCATGAATGGAACAGCTTTAATCAGTGATGAAGTGGATATCATGGGGGTGAAATTTGATTCTGTAACGACTGTGAAAAACTGGACTTAACAGGTATTAAAGAAATGTATATTGCTGAGTAAATGACAGTGTTTGAGGGGCATTATAGAAACTTACGTTATCAGTAAATAGTTATGCATAACATGCAGTCAAGATTCACGAAACCGTAATAATACAATTACAAACAAATCACAGAACGAGTGGAGCTTATGAACCTGTGAGTGTCAGGACTCACCTGCCGTGAGTTTGAGCCCCGCCCGTTCTGTGATAAACAGTCAGTAGATATTGATATTTCTTGACTGTATGAATGTGAATGACGGTGTTAAACTGGCTTAACACCGATGAGGTACATCTCGTACTTGCCTGAAGAAGTGGTGGTAAAACACTGTAATCTACCAGGCAAATGTTCCGCTCATAACTTTAGTATACACCACCCCCTTGGACATGGCCTAGCTGCGTCACCACTCCACTTCAGACTTCCAGACCAGGTAGACAACTACGCAAGACGGCTCATCGAATTTTAATTTACTTTTTTTCCGGTTGAGTTGTTAATTCATTGTGCACCACATATTTATCTTGTGAGTGTAGGGGAAAAAAAGTATTGCAGGAGTTGCAATGACCCAACTGGGTATATTTGTATCTTCCGAATATTTCAGCCATTTCATATAAAAGTCTCATCATGTAGACGTTATTTATCCCCTTCAGACAGTAAAGCTTCGCTTCACTGCAGCAGAACCTTCTGGCCTTACGGATATATATCTGCTGGCTGCGCCATTTTTGTAGTGTTGGGTGGTCCTGTGGTTTAAAGCGTCATGTGGTTCTCGCTTACCATGAGGCAGGCCAGTACAACATGGGTTCGAATCCTTGGCTAGCGCAGTGTTGTTATTGATCAATACCACTCGCCCGTGGTTACAATGATATATATATATATATATATATATATATATATATATATATATATATATATATATATATATACAAGGAATTCGCAAGAGCAGGCGAAATATACACAAACACTGATCTCTGGCTGAAGGAGACTCGAACCTACGAACCTTGGAACAAGGTACGAGTGCTTTACCATATATAATATATATATATATATATATATATATATATATATATATATATATATATATATATATATATATATATATATATATATATTGTGTGTGTGTGAGAGAGAGAGAGAGAGAGAGAGAGAGAGCTATTTACAAGACGGGCAGAAGCCAGCAATATTAACTTGGTCACACAACTCCATCAACGGTCATTCATTCCTCGTTAAATACTATTTCGAGCAAATTTTTACAAAGGGTGTTCGAGAAATCAAGGCGACTGATAAAATCTAAGTTCTGGTTCTCATTTCACTCTAACTTCGTCTTGTAGCTTAGCAATTATGAACTGTACTTAATAATGAATAAGATATATACTAATCAAATCACATCATAATATTTACTGCTAAGGCTAGACTTTGAAATTATGTGAGGTAAAATACCAGCGCTTAGCTTGTAAAATTTGTCAAGAATTGTAATCCTAAATTCTGCATAAACTTGAAGGGCTTGTTAAAAAGATAGAAAACCTTCTTTCTCTCTCCACCGTCGCCACTTTCTAACAAGTTATCAGTCACAACACATACCGACACTGCTGAATGTGTGAACTTCAAAGTTTTATACTTTCACTTAAAAATAATAATGAGTGCGCAGAAAAGTGTTCACGAGATGCAGGTGTAAATTGGGTGTGTCAGGTTCTTTAGCAAGCTGACGTAATATCAGGCATTTGATGTCAGGGATCATGTGGGTGTTTTGCAGATTATATTGTTCTATGCAAATCCTGTAATCTCCGTAGGCAAACTACTATAACTCAAACCAGAGACCTTGATTTTAAGAGAAGGCGGGTTAATCCTGCGGCCTCTGAGGTAAAAGCGAGTTAATTACTTGGTCTTAAGAAAATATGGTGCTACCGGTATGGGCCTAAAAAAAAAATCAGGTGCCCTCATAAGACGTCCAGAAGTAGGCACTAAAGGATCTAAAAGAATTTACCGTCTTGCTGCACAACACAGTCATCTACGACTGGTTATATATCGGTCTAGAATCGTAATTATAAAATGTTTAGAAGTACGGCTAGTGGGAAGGCAGACCTTCCCATTCTGAGGACAACAGTCTCAATCTCTTACATAACCTCAGTTTTTTGTACTGTTCTTCGAACATTAGTTTAGGTAACCCCACAATTCCTGTAATCAAAGATGACTTTAATCCTTTGTTGCTGGGATAAATTTGAATTGACTTATTTCCACCGTTCCTATGGTCATTTAGGAGGTGGTTTCTTCTCTTAGCCAGGAAACAATGTCCTGTCATGTCTTAGTTATACGCTTACCCAGTCAATGGCTCCTTAAAAAAATCGTCATCCACGTACCAGTAGAGCTACCGTTGGTCCTGTGGGTGGGGCTGTGTGATCCGGCCCTATATCTGGAGCGCGACAGGTCACAGCAAACGGTAGTATTTAATGTTTTGTTAAATAGAAGTAGTGTAGTCAATGACTACTGCAGAGGTGCAACGATACTGTCTTTTTTTCCGGTGTGCAACGATAGTTTCTTAAACTCCAGCTTTAGTGTGGCCGCTTCCAGCTTCCGGCCTCGGCTTGATTTAGCACCTGGGAACCTCTAGGTGTGACAACCACTTCTGAGCTGCCGACGACGGTCCAAGGCGAAGAGATGACAAATCTTTGAGGAAGGATTTGTCTACCTCTCCCTTCCTCCACCCCAAGTGCCTCGTGGGTCCTGACAGTAGCAACACCGCTCCATTATAATAATCTCATGGAAAATGAGTAACGGACTGGGAATGCCACCTAGCTTATCCGCATTCAAGCCTACGTGACACCTTGTTTACACGAAGGAATGGTCATTACCACAATGGAAATTCAGGCTCTAAAAATTCCATCATATAAATATCGGCCTGGAGTAAGCCACATGGTATATGATTACGATAACCGGATCCGAAATCGACTGTACAATGCTTTAAAAAATATAGCCATGTAAAATCTTACATAAAAGTGCTTGCAGGAACGACCCTTCCAATGCTAGAACTGTAAGGTTTGTAAGGAAGGTTCCTTCCATGCTGGAACTGTAAAGTTTGTAAGGAAGGTTCCTTCCATGCTGGAACTGTAAGGTTTGTAAGGAAGGTTCTTCCCATGCTGGAACTGTAAGGTTTGTAAGGAAGGTTCTTCCCATGCTGGAACTGTAAGGTTTGTAAGGAAGGTTCCTCCCATGCTGGAACTGTAAGGTTTGTAAGGAAGGTTCCTCCCATGCTGGAACTGTAAGGTTTGTAAGGAAGGTTCCTCCCAAGCTAGAAATGAAAGGTTTGTAAGGAAGGATCCTCCCATGCTGGAACTGTAAGGTAGCGGCTTGCTGACGCTCGCGTGCGGCAAGTCAACCACCATGAAAGCAAGATGTACGGGGATTTGCAAGGAATGTATCTCGTGTATTTTGTATGGATTAGGTCCGTAGCAAGGCTTGAGTTGAACTCTCAAGGTACACGGGCTATTACACGTGTTTGTTAGGTTTAAAGTCTATCCACAGCACGTAGGTCATAAAGACTGTAATTTACCGTGCGCCAACATCAAGAAAACTCGTAAAATATGAGTTAAAGTATATTTTCGGTGTTATACACTGAAAATATTATCATATTAAGTTGAAACTCTATCGATTGTACGATGGACATTAAGACTGTAATTCACTTATACATAAACAAGAATACTATGATCCCTAAAAAAGGATTTAAAATTAACTCAGTGAATGTACAATAAGTTATGCTCTTCTTAATGTATATACGTATAAGACAGGAATTTGTGAATTTATATTCACTGAGATTCACTCTTCTTAGTGCATATATAGCGTATATATACATTCTTAACTATATATGCACCGAGAGCATACACTTTTCATTGTATTTTGGTTTTATAACTGGAGTTGGCTGGAAGGAAACTCTTTATTTAAGCATAATACGTAAATAGTGATGTATAGAAGTTTATTTTAGTGAACCGATCAGTAATTTGTTTCAACCAAAGGACCCGGATTCAATCCAGAGCAAGTGGAGACTAGGTGTAAAGTCTCCTTACACCCACTGCTCGCTCACCTAGCACTGTGTGAAGAACATGGTGGTGAGGACAGTGTGTGAAGAACATGGTGGTGAGGGCAGTGTCTGAAGAACATGGTGGTGAGGGCAGTGTCTGAAGAACATGGTGGTGAGGGCAGTGTGTGAAGAACATGGCGAGGACAGTGTGTGAAGAACATGGTGGTGAGGGCAGTGTGTGAAGAACATGGCGAGGACAGTGTGTGAAGAACATGGTGGTGAGGACAGTGTGTGAAGAACATGGTGGTGAGGGCAGTGTGTGAAGAACATGGTGGTGAGGGCAGTGTGTGAAGAACATGGTGGTGAGGGCAGTGTGTGAAGAACATGGTGGTGAGGACAGTGTGTGAAGAACATGGTGGTGAGGGCAGTGTGTGAAGAACATGGTGGTGAGGGCAGTGTGTGAAGAACATGGTGGTGAGGGCAGTGTGTGAAGAACATGGTGGTGAGGGCAGTGTGTGAAGAACATGGTGGTGAGGGCAGTGTGTGAAGAACATGGTGGTGAGGGCAGTGTGTGAAGAACATGGTGGCGAGGACAGTGTGTGAAGAACATGGTGGTGAGGACAGTGTGTGAAGAACATGGTGGTGAGGGCAGTGTGTGAAGAACATGGTGGTGAGGGCAGTGTGTGAAGAACATGGTGGTGAGGACAGTGTGTGAAGAACATGGTGGTGAGGACAGTGTGTGAAGAACATGGTGGTGAGGACAGTGTGTGAAGAACATGGTGGTGAGGGCAGTGTGTGAAGAACATGGTGGTGAGGGCAGTGTGTGAAGAACATGGTGGTGAGGACAGTGTGTGTAGAACATGGTTGTGAGGGCAGTGTCTGAAGAACATGGTGGTGAGGGCAGTGTGTGAAGAACATGGTGGTGAGGACAGTGTGTGAAGAACATGGTGGTGAGGACAGTGTGTGAAGAACATGGTGGTGAGGACAGTGTGTGAAGAACATGGTGGTGAGGGCAGTGTGTGAAGAACATGGTGGTGAGGGCAGTGTCTGAAGAACATGGTGGTGAGGACAGTGTGTGAAGAACATGGTGGTGAGGACAGTGTGTGAAGAACATGGTGGTGAGGACAGTGTGTGAAGAACATGGCGAGGACAGTGTGTGAAGAACATGGCGAGGATAGTGTGTGAAGAACATGGTGGTGAGGACAGTGTGTGAAAAACATGGTGGTGAGGACAGTGTGTGAAGAACATGGTGGTGAGGACAGTGTGTGAAGAACATGGTGGTGAGGACAGTGTGTGAAGAATATGGTGGTGAGGGCAGTGTGTGAAGAACATGACGACGACAGTGTGTGAAGAACATGGTGGCGAGGGCAGTGTGTGAAGAACATGACGAGGACAGTGTGTGAAGAACATGGAGGTGAGGACAGTGTGTGAAGAACATGGTGGTGAGGACAGTGCGTGAAGAACATGGTGGTGAGGACAGTGTGTGAAGAACATGGTGGTGAGGACAGTGTGTGAAGAACATGGTGGTGAGGACAGTGTGTGAAGAACATGGTGGTGAGGACAGTGTGTGAAGAACATGGTGGTGAGGACAGTGTGTGAAGAACATGGTGGTGAGGGCAGTGTGTGAAGAACATGGTGGTGAGGACAGTGTGTGAAGAACATGGTGGTGAGGACAGTGTGTGAAGAACATGGTGGTGAGGACAGTGTGTGAAGAACATGACGACGACAGTGTGTGAAGAACATGGTGGTGAGGACAGTGTGTGAAGAACATGGTGGTGAGGACAGTGTGTGAAGAACATGACGACGACAGTGTGTGAAGAACATGGTAGTGAGGACAGTGTGTGAAGAACATGGTGGTGAGGACAGTGTGTGAAGAACATGGTGGTGAGGACAGTGTGTGAAGAACATGACGACGACAGTGTGTGAAGAACATGGTGGTGAGGACAGTGTGTGAAGAACATGACGACGACAGTGTGTGAAGAACATGGAGGTGAGGACAGTGTGTGAAGAACATGGTGGTGAGGACAGTGTGTGAAGAACATGGTGGTGAGGACAGTGTGTGAAGAACATGGTGGTGAGGACAGTGTGTGAAGAACATGGTGGTGAGGACAGTGTGTGAAGAACATGGTGGTGAGGACAGTGTGTGAAGAACATGGTGGTGAGGACAGTGTGTGAAGAACATGGTGGTGAGGGCAGTGTGTGAAGAACATGGTGGTGAGGACAGTGTGTGAAGAACATGGAGGAGAGGACAGTGTGTGAAGAACATGGTGGTGAGGGCAGTGTGTGAAGAACATGGTGGTGAGGACAGTGTGTGAAGAACATGGCGAGGGCAGTGTGTGAAGAACATGGTGGTGAGGACAGTGTGTGAAGAACATGGCGAGGGCAGTGTGTGAAGAACATGGTGGTGAGGACAGTGTGTGAAGAACATGGTGGTGAGGACAGTGTGTGAAGAACATGACGAGGACAGTGTGTGAAGAACATGGAGGTGAGGACAGTGTGTGAAGAACATGGCGGAGAGGACAGTGTGTGAAGAACATGGAGGTGAGGACAGTGTGTGAAGAACATGGCGGAGAGGACAGTGTGTGAAGAACATGGTGGTGAGGGCAGTGTGTGAAGAACATGGCGGAGAGGACAGTGTGTGAAGAACATGGAGGTGAGGACAGTGTGTGAAGAACATGGCGGAGAGGACAGTGTGTGAAGAACATGGAGGTGAGGACAGTGTGTGAAGAACATGGAGGTGAGGACAGTGTGTGAAGAACATGGTGGTGAGGACAGTGTGTGAAGAACATGGTGGTGAGGGCAGTGTGTGAAGAACATGGAGGTGAGGACAGTGTGTGAAGAACATGGTGGTGAGGACAGTGTGTGAAGAACATGGTGGTGAGGACAGTGTGTGAAGAACATGGTGGTGAGGACAGTGTGTGAAGAACATGGCGGAGAGGACAGTGTGAAGAACATGGAGGTGAGGACAGTGTGTGAAGAACATGGTGGTGAGGACAGTGTGTGAAGAACATGGCGGAGAGGACAGTGTGTGAAGAACATGGAGGTGAGGGCGGTGTGTGAAGAACATGGCGGAGAGGACAGTGTGTGAAGAACATGGTGGTGAGGACAGTGTGTGAAGAACATGGAGGAGAGGACAGTGTGTGAAGAACATGGCGAGGACAGTGTGTGAAGAACATGGAGGTGAGGACAGTGTGTGAAGAACATGGTGGTGAGGACAGTGTGTGAAGAACATGGCGGAGAGGACAGTGTGTGAAGAACATGGTGGTGAGGACAGTGTGTGAAGAACATGGCGGAGAGGACAGTGTGTGAAGAACATGGAGGTGAGGGCGGTGTGTGAAGAACATGGTGGTGAGGACAGTGTGTGAAGAACATGGTGGTGAGGACAGTGTGTGAAGAACATGGTGGTGAGGGCAGTGTGTGAAGAACATGGTGGTGAGGACAGTGTGTGAAGAACATGGTGGTGAGGGCAGTGTGTGAAGAACATGGTGGTGAGGGCAATGTGTGAAGAACATGGCGAGGACAGTGTGTGAAGAACATGGTGGCGAGGACAGTGTGTGAAGAACATGGTGGCGAGGACAGTGTGTGAAGAACATGGCGAGGACAGTGTGTGAAGAACATGGTGGCGAGGACAGTGTGTGAAGAACATGGTGGCGAGGACAGTGTGTGAAGAACATGGTGGTGAGGACAGTGTGTGAAGAACATGGTGGTGAGGACAGTGTGTGAAGAACATGGTGTGTGAAGAACATGGTGGCGAGGACAGTGTGTGAAGAACATGGTGGTGAGGAGTGTGTGAAGAACAGTGTGTGAAGAACATGGTGGCGAGGACAGTGAGGACAGTGTGTGAAGAACATGGTGGTGAGGACAGTGTGTGAAGAACATGAAGGAGGACAGTGTGTGAAGAACATGGTGGTGAGGACAGTGTGTGAAGAACATGACGACGACAGTGTGTGAAGAACATGGTGGTGAGGACAGTGTGTGAAGAACATGACAGTGTGTGAAGAACATGGTGGTGAGGACAGTGTGTGAAGAACATGGACGACAGTGTGTGAGAACATGAGGACAGTGTGTGAAGAACATGACGAGGACAGTGTGTGAAGAACATGGAGGTGAGGACAGTGTGTGAAGAACATGGTGGTGAGGACAGTGTGTGAAGAACATGGTGGTGAGGACAGTGTGTGAAGAACATGGTGGTGAGGACAGTGTGTGAAGAACATGGTGGTGAGGACAGTGTGTGAAGAACATGGTGGTGAGGACAGTGTGTGAAGAACATGGTGGTGAGGACAGTGTGTGAAGAACATGGTGGTGAGGGCAGTGTGTGAAGAACATGGTGGTGAGGACAGTGTGTGAAGAACATGGAGGAGAGGACAGTGTGTGAAGAACATGGTGGTGAGGACAGTGTGTGAAGAACATGGTGGTGAGGACAGTGTGTGAAGAACATGGCGAGGTCAGTGTGTGAAGAACATGGTGGTGAGGACAGTGTGTGAAGAACATGGCGAGGGCAGTGTGTGAGGACAGTGTGTGAAGAACATGGTGGTGAGGACGAAGAACATGACAGAACATGACAGTGTGTGAAGAACATGACAGTGTGTGAAGAATATGGTGGTGAGGGCAGTGTGTGAAGAAGATGGTGAGTGAGAACATGGCGGACAGTGTGTGAAGAACATGGTGGTGAGGACAGTGTGTGAAGAACATGGCGGAGAGGACAGTGTGTGAAGAACATGGTGGTGAGGACAGTGTGTGAAGAACATGGTGGTGAGGACAGTGTGTGAAGAACATGGAGGTGAGGACAGTGTGTGAAGAACATGGCGGAGAGGACAGTGTGTGAAGAACATGGTGGTGAGGACAGTGTGTGAAGAACATGGTGGTGAGGGCAGTGTGTGAAGAACATGGTGGTGAGGACAGTGTGTGAAGAACATGGTGGTGAGGACAGTGTGTGAAGAACATGGTGGTGAGGACAGTGTGTGAAGAACATGGTGGTGAGGACAGTGTGTGAAGAACATGGCGGAGAGGACAGTGTGAAGAACATGGAGGTGAGGACAGTGTGTGAAGAACATGGTGGTGAGGACAGTGTGTGAAGAACATGGCGGAGAGGACAGTGTGTGAAGAACATGGAGGTGAGGGCGGTGTGTGAAGAACATGGCGGAGAGGACAGTGTGTGAAGAACATGGTGGTGAGGACAGTGTGTGAAGAACATGGAGGAGAGGACAGTGTGTGAAGAACATGGCGAGGACAGTGTGTGAAGAACATGGAGGTGAGGACAGTGTGTGAAGAACATGGTGGTGAGGACAGTGTGTGAAGAACATGGCGGAGAGGACAGTGTGTGAAGAACATGGTGGTGAGGACAGTGAAGAACATGGCGGACAGTGTGTGAAGAACATGGAGGTGAGGGCAGTGTGTGAAGAACATGGTGGTGAGGACAGTGTGTGAAGAACATGGTGGTGAGGACAGTGTGTGAAGAACATGGTGGTGAGGACAGTGTGTGAAGAACATGGTGGTGAGGACAGTGTGTGAAGAACATGGTGGTGAGGACAGTGTGTGAAGAACATGGTGGTGAGGACAGTGTGTGAAGAACATGGCGAGGACAGTGTGTGAAGAACATGGTGGTGAGGACAGTGTGTGAAGAACATGGTGGCGAGGACAGTGTGTGAAGAACATGGCGAGGACAGTGTGTGAAGAACATGGTGGCGAGGACAGTCTGTGAAGAACATGGCGAGGACAGTGTGTGAAGAACATGGTGGCGAGGACAGTGTGTGAAGAACATGGTGGTGAGGGCAGTGTGTGAAGAACATGGTGGTGAGGACAGTGTGTGAAGAACATGGCGAGGACAGTGTGTGAAGAACATGGTGGCGAGGACAGTGTGTGAAGAACATGGTGGTGAGGGCAGTGTGTGAAGAACATGGAGGTGAGGACAGTGTGTGAAGAACATGGTGGCGAGGACAGTGTGTGAAGAACATGGTGGCGAGGACAGTGTGTGAAGAACATGGAGGAGAGGACAGTGTGTGAAGAACATGGTGGTGAGACCAGTGTGTGAAGAACATGACGAGGACAGTGTGTGAAGAACATGGTGGCGAGGACAGTGTGTGAAGAACATGGTGGCGAGGACAGTGTGTGAAGAACATGAAGGAGAGGACAGTGTGTGAAGAACATGGTGGTGAGGACAGTGTGTGAAGAACATGGAGGAGAGGACAGTGTGTGAAGAACATGGTGGCGAGGACAGTGTGTGAAGAACATGGCGAGGACAGTGTGTGAAGAACATGGAGGAGAGGACAGTGTGTGAAGAACATGGTGGTGAGGACAGTGTGTGAAGAACATGGTGGTGAAGACAGTGTGTGAAGAACATGGTGGTGAGGACAGTGTGTGAAGAACATGGTGGTGAGGGCAGTGTGTGAAGAACATGGTGGTGAGGGCAGTGTGTGAAGAACATGGTGGTGAGGACAGTGTGTGAAGAACATGGTGGTGAGGACAGTGTGTGAAGAACACGGAGGAGAGGACAGTGTGTGAAGAACATGGTGGTGAGGGCAGTGTGTGAAGAACATGGTGGTGAGGACAGTGTGTGAAGAACATGGTGGTGAGGGCAGTGTGTGAAGAACATGGTGGTGAGGGCAGTGTGTGAAGAACATGGTGGTGAGGGCAGTGTGTGAAGAACATGGTGGTGAGGACAGTGTGTGAAGAACATGGCGAGGACAGTGTGTGAAGAACATGGCGAGGACAGTGTGTGAAGAACATGGAGGAGAGGATAGTGTGTGAAGAACATGGTGGTGAGGACAGTGTGTGAAGAACATGGCGAGGGCAGTGTGAAGAACATGGCGAGGACAGTGTGTGAAGAACATGGCGAGGGCAGTGTGTGAAGAACATGGCGAGGACAGTGTGTGAAGAACATGGCGAGGGCAGTGTGTGAAGAACATGGCGAGGGCAGTGTGTGAAGAACATGGCGAGGGCAGTGTGTGAAGAACATGGCGAGGGCAGTGTGTGAAGAACATGGCGAGGGCAGTGTGTGAAGAACTTGGCGAGGGCAATGTGTGAAGAACATGGCGAGGGCAGTGTATGAAGAACATGGCGAGGGCAGTGTGTGAAGAACATGGCGAGGGCAGTGTGTGAAGAACATGGCGAGGGCAGTGTGTGAAGAACATGGCGAGGACAGTGTGTGAAGAACATGGCGAGGGCAGTGTGTGAAGAACATGGCGAGGGCAGTGTGTGAAGAACATGGCGAGGGCAGTGTGTGAAGAACATGGCGAGGGCAGTGTATGAAGAACATGGCGAGGGCAGTGTGTGAAGAACATGGCGAGGGCAGTGTGTGAAGAACATGGCGAGGACAGTGTGTGAAGAACATGGCGAGGGCAGTGTGAAGAACATGGCGAGGGCAGTGTGTGAAGAACATGGCGAGGGCAGTGTGTGAAGAACATGGCGAGGGCAGTGTATGAAGAACATGGCGAGGGCAGTGTGTGAAGAACATGGCGAGGACAGTGTGTGAAGAACATGGCGAGGACAGTGTGTGAAGAACATGGCGAATGCAGTGTGTGAAGAACATGGTGGTGGAGACTAAACTGGAGTCAACAGTGTGAAGGTAGTGGATGGAAGCATCTGCTGAACACACGTTAGAGAAACTTGACACTAGCTGCCTGCTTTCTGTTTCCTCTCTACCACGTACACACACGCACGGGTACGCACTCACACGCACGCACACACACACATGGGCACGCATGCGGGCAGCTCAGTGGCAGAGCATCCGGCTTACAAATGAAAAGATCTGGTGTTCAATTATCGAACGAGCAAAGACATACACATCTGGCTGAACCCAGAAGATCAAGACAAACAAGCCAACACTTAGGACAAATGTCTCAGTGTTTGCGAGTGGGTTTTTATTTTCAATATGTAAGTCTCTAAAAACCTGCTTCCCGTGTTCACTTAACAGTAAATATGTACCTATTCTTAAAACTTTGTATGAACTTTCCATCACTTCCTTGACGATCTTGATGAAAAGGTCACAGACCGGGCCGCGGGGGCGTTGACCTCCAGAACTCTCTCCAGGTAAACTCCAGGTAAACATACTGTTTCAGGTGTGATTGTTACTGAGTATTTGAGAGCCGGGACCAGGAGCCTCGACTCCGCAACCGCAACCACAAACAGGTTAATACCAAGAGGAGCCATATACAAGGTGTTTTAAAATGATAGACCCAATTTCAGTATATACAGCTTTGAGACTAGGTACATTGTTTTGAAACACTGTATACATATATATATATATATATATATATATATATATATATATATATATATATATATATATATATATATATATATATATATATATATATATATATATATATATATATATATATATATATATATATATATATATATATATATATATATATATATATATATACATACATATATATAATACACTGAACTGTGCTCTTCATTAGGACTCTTTGTCTCACCCCCTGCAATGCCATCCAGCACGCCCTGGGGGGAGGGGTGCACCCCAGGCTGACAACCCTTCATATATAAACATTATCTCTCAGTCCACAAGATTCCAACCTAAACATTCTGCATCAAAGTACGTAGTTCTTGGTACTGTCATCTGGCCGGTGGCGTAAGTATCCTTCGTGTGAAGACAGAAAACAAATGGGATGGATTAAAGGAAGATGTAGCGTTGGTAGACTCAATACATATATTTAACCCTTTGAGGGTTTTGGTCGTACTAGTACGTCTTACGCGTAGGGGTTTTTGACGTACTAGTACGCATAAATTCTAGCGGCCTCAAATCTCGCAGGAAAAGGCTGATAAGCCTAGATGTGAGAGAATGGGTCTGTGTGGTGGGTGTGCGCAGTAGGAAAAAAATCTGGGACCCAGTGGTGCATTGTGGGAATGCCATCATAGTACACAATTTCCACCGTGCCCTGCGGTAAGAAGTTCCTCACTCCTCGGCGAATTGGGACACTTTTGTTCCCCAGTGACAGTTCTAATACAGATGGAAGTGACAGTGAAGATGAGTTTCAAGGTTCTGGTGAGGTTTTGACCGAAACTAATGACCATAATATGGGTAATAGTGAGGAAACCCCAGACAACCCACAGCCTTCCACCTCTGGTGCTGGGCCGTCGTTCAGTTGTACCAGAATCAAAGAGGAAACTCCTATTTTCCAAAATCCCAGACTCAGATGTGAGCATTGGTGATGATAATGATAGTGATTATGAACTACAAGCTCTTCAAACTTGTTCCAAGAATGGAGCAGGAGGAGGAGGCAGAGGAGGAGGAGGCAGAGGAGGAGGAGGCAAGAGGAGGAGGAGGCAAGAGGAGGAGGAGGCAGAGGAGGAGGAGGCAGAGGAGGAGGAGGAGGAGGAAGAAGAAGAAGAGGAGGAAGAAGAGGAGGAGGAGGAGGAGGAGGAAGAGGAGGAGGAGGAAGAAGAGGAGGAGGAGGAAGAGGAAGAGTATGAGGAAGAGTAGGGGGAAGAGGAGGAAGAGGAAGAAGAGGAGGAGGAGGGTGGAACACTAGTACACTGGTACTGGTACACTAACATTTCTGTCTGTCTATTTGTCTGTCTGTCAAGCTCCCTGTCTATCTGTCTATCCGTCTAGCTCTCTGTCTCAGAGAGCCACAAGACTGTGTCATCACTTTTACTCACATCTTCAAGCAGAGTATAGCACTTTGTCTGGATTTCTTGGGTTATCCTAGGTAATTTATACTATGTATACTTGTATTTATGTGTACCTGTGAGACAGAGATAGACAGACAGATAGAAAGAGAGAGACAGATTGAAAGAGATAGAATGAGGGAGAAAGATAAAACACCATTTTGTATGACACCATGTTTCAGAGTTCCACAAGCTGTAGAACTAATAGGAATATGTTCAGTGACTGTATATTGGTATATATATTATAGAACAATAATAATAAACAATGTTTTGTATTGTTTGTTTTTGTAAACAAGTTTTGTAAACAATATATTGATAATTATGTTTGTGTGCTTATTGTGTTGTATACAACGAGTGTATATATGTACATTGCACCTTACTTTGGTCTCATAGGCCACATAAGTTATGTGAAAAAATAAAATAGTGAAAAAAACAACAAACCTTCAAATACAAGTAAATCAAAGTTTACCGGGTGAGCGGCAGTCGCCGCTGTTGCCATACGCGGCTCATTTTCTGCAAACTTCATGCATCCATATCTCCGTAAGTATTGATGGTAAAATTTTTTTGTTTATCCTATAATGTTCAGAAAAAAAAACTCTATTTTTTCATAAGAAAAAATAATTTTTTTTTTTTTTGAAATTTGGCCGACCCTGAGAACGAGTTTCGGAGAGGGCCTGTCGACCCTCAAAGGGTTAAATATAAATAAGACAGGCATTAAGGAGCCCTTCAAGGGGGCGCCTTGATGCTGGTGAAGAGTTCCTTACCCAAAGAATTGGGGTTGCCTTCCTCCCTTTGGTCAAGACTACTGCTTCCCATTTTCCTAAACTCATACGGGCTTAGCGCGTCGCCGTGAGGCAGGGTGATCCCAGGAGCTAGAGCTCGATCTCGTATACATAGATAAATATATAATCACAATCTTCATGGGTTTATATACAGGCTTGATAAAACTCAGAGTTTGTTAGCTATCTCACCAGCTGATTAATAATTATAAGTTGAAGCCAAGGAACTGGAACACATGCCTCGTAATTATATATTTTGAGAGAGAGAGAGAGAGAGAGAGAGAGATCGACTTTCTGTGTGCATTTTGAACTTAGGGATCTCCGCACACAGCTCACACAATAGCCACCAAATCTATAAACAAAACCTTATTCGAAACAATGGTATTAGAAGCTACAAATATGCCTGAAAACTTTACACTGATGCTAAAGAGCATCGCTGACCCGGATGCGAATCTGACGGAAGGATCAGATTATAGCTTAGTAAATCGCTGGATTAAACCTAAACCTTAAACCACTACCGCCAAAAGCTCGCTCTAAACCTTATTCAGTAAAGTGATATGTATAAACCGGAGAGAGTAGAGGGTGTAACAAAGGAAGAGAGGATGAGGGAGGAGGAAGTGAGAGTAGGGGTGGGAAGCAGAGGAGGAAGTAGCGATCACTTACCTGTGCTCCTCGCCCGCGTCGACCACCACGCCCCACTAGGCTCTCTCTCTCTCTCTCTCTCTCTCTCTCTCTCTCTCTCTCTCTCTCTCTCTCTCTCTCTCTCTCTCTCTCTCTCTCTCTCTCTCTCTCTCTCTCTCACTCTCTCTCTCTCTCTCTCTCTCTCTCTCTCTCTCTCTTTCTTTCTCTCTCTCTCTCTCTCTCTCTCTCTCTCTCTCTCTCTCTCTCTCTCTCATAGAGAAAGAGGCTACAGATTGATCTAGACAGGCTGCAGGTCTGTTCTGGCAAATGGCTACTGTAGTTTAACCCTACCAAGTGTACAGTTATGAAGTTTGGGAAAGAGCAAAGAAGACCGCAGACGGAATACATCCTCTGGGGGCAAATGATGTGAACCTCACTCATGGAGGACCTTGGGGTGAGTATTATACCGAACACATCACTTGAGGCGCGTCTGGCAAATCTAAGAATAGCTTTTCGACATCTAAGTAAGGAGTCATTCACGACATTGTATACCGTGTACATTAGGCTTATATTGGAGTATCCCGTACCAGTACGGAACCCACATCTGGTCAAGCATGTCAGGTAACTGGAGTAAGTGCAGAGGTATGCAACGACACCAGTCCCAGAACTATAGGGTATGTCCTGTGAGGAGAGATTAAGAGAATTCAGCGTGATGACACTGGAAGACAGAAAGGACTAGGAATGATATGATAATGTGCAAAATACTGAGAGGAACTGACACTGTGAAAACTGACAGACTGTTTGACGAAGAGGTGCGAGAAGGCTCTCGAAGCTAGTATAAAGAAAACCCAATAGCAGCTAGCGAAGAGGCTGGGCCAGGAACTGAAACAAGAGCCCTACCACCATATATAGGTGAATATATATATATATATATATATATATATATATATATATATATATATATATATATATATATATATATATATATATATATATATATATATATATATGCAATAAGATCACAGTAAACAGGTGATTTCAGAATATGCAAAACAACCACTCTGAAAGAATAGAGAAATTCCAAGCGCTTTCGTTTGATAATGTGAGTAGTCACGAAAGCACTTGGAATTTCTCTATTCTTTCAGAGTGGTTGTTTTGCATATATATATATATATATATATATATATATATATATATATATATATATATATATATATATATATATATATATATATATATATATATATATATAATATGAGGATAGTGAGGCTCAGGTTAGGGTGTGTAGAAGAGAGGGAGAATACTTCCCGGTAAAAGTAGGTCTTAGACAGGGATGTGTAATGTCAGATAAGATAAGATAAGATAAGATTTCGTTCGGATTTTTAACCCTGGAGGGTTAGCCACCCAGGATAACCCAAGAAAGTCAGTGCGTCATCGAGGACTGTCTAACTTATTTCCATTGGGGTCCTTAATCTTGTCCCCCAGGATGCGACCCACACCAGTCGACTAACACCCAGGTACCTATTTGCTGCTGGGGGAACAGGACAACAGGTGTAAGGAAACGTGTCGAAATGTTTCCACCCGCCGGGAATCGAACCCGGGCCCTCCGTGAGTGAAGCGGGAGCTTTAGCCACCAAGATGCTAGGGTGTTCGGGAGAGGGGTGGGATTAAATTATGGGGAATCAAATTCAAAATGGGAATTGACACAGTTACTTTTTGCTGATGATACTGTACTTATGGGAGATTCTAAAGAAAAATTGCAAAGGTTAGTGGATGAGTTTGAGAATATGTGTAAAGGTAGAAAGTTGAAAGTGAACATAGAAAAGAGTAAGGTGATGAGGGTATCAAATGATTTAGATAAAGAAAAATTGGATATCAAATTGGGGAGGAGGAGTATGGAAGAAGCGAATGTTTTCAGATACTTGGGAGTTGACGTGTCGGCGGATGGATTTATGAAGGATGAGGTTAATCATAGGATTGATGAGGGAAAAAAGGTGAGTGGTGCGTTGAGGTATATGTGGAGTCAAAAAACGTTATCTATGGAGGCAAAGAAGGGAATGTATGAAAGTATAGTATGGATGTGAAGCTTGGGTGGTAAATGCAGCAGCGAGGAAACGGTTGGAGGCAGTGGAGATGTCCTGTCTAAGGGCAATGTGTGGTGTAAATATTATGCAGAAAATTCGGAGTGTGGAAATTAGGAGAAGGTGTGGAGTTAATAAAAGCATTAGTCAGAGGGCAGAAGAGGGGTTGTTGAGGTGGTTTGGTCATTTAGAGAGAATGGATCAAAGTAGAATGACATGGAAAGCATATAAATCTATAGGGGAAGGAAAGAGGGGTAGGGGTCGTCCTCGAAAGAGTTGGAAAGAGGGGGTAAAGGAGGTTTTGTGGGCGAGGGGCTTGGACTTCCAGCAAGCGTGCATGAGCGTGTTAGATAGGAGTGAATGGAGACGAATGATACTTGGGACCTGACGATCTGTTGGAGTGTGAGCAGGGTAATATTTAGTGAAGGGATTCAGGGAAACCGGTTATTTTCTTATAGTCGGACTTGAGTCCTGGAAATGGGAAGTACAATGCCTGCACTTTAAAGGAGGGGTTAGGGATATTGGCAGTTTGGAGGGATATGTTGTGTATCTTTATACGTATATGCTTCTAAACTGTTGTATTCTGAGCACCTCTGCAAAAGCAGTGATAATGTGTGAGTGTGGTGAAAGTGTTGAATGATGATGAAAGTATTTTCTTTTTGGGGATTTTCTTTCTTTTTTGGGTCACCCTGCCTCGGTGGGAGACGACCAACTTGTTGAAAAAAAAAATATATATATATATGTAAGAGGTATGGGGTAGGTTTAAAAATGTAGTGTTAGAGTGTTCAGCAGAAGTTTGTGGTTACAGGAAAGTGGGTGCGGGAGGGAAGAGGAGCGATTGGTGGAATGATGATGTGAAGAGAGTAGTAAGGGAGAAAAAGTTAGCATATGAGAAGTTTTTACAAAGTAGAAGTGATGCAAGGAGGGAGGAGTATATGGAGAAAAAGAGAGAGGTTAAGAGAGTGGTGAAGCAATGTAAAAGGAGAGCAGATGAGAGAGTGGGTGAGATGTTGTCAACAAATTTTGTTGAAAATAAGAAAAAGTCTTGGAGTGAAATTAACGAGTTAAGAAAGCCTAGAGAACAAATGGATTTGTCAGTTAAAAATAGGAGAGGAGAGTTATTAAATGGAGAGTTGGAGGTATTGGGAAGATGGAGGGAATATTTTGAGGAATTGTTAAATGTTGATGAAGATAGGGAAGCTGTGATTTCGTGTATAGGGCGGGGAGGAACGACATCTTGTATGAGTGAGGAAGAGCCAGTTGTGAGTGTGGGGGAAGTTCGTGAGGCAGTAGGTAAAATGAAAGGGGGTAAGGCAGCCGGGATTGATGGGATAAAGATAGATATGTTAAAAGCAGGTGGGGATATAGTTTTGGAGTGGTTGGTGCAATTATTTAATAAATGTATGGAAGAGGGTAAGGTACCTAGGGATTGGCAGAGAGCATGCATAGTTCCTTTGTATAAAGGCAAAGGGGATAAAAGAGAGTGCAAAAATTATAGGGGGATAAGTCTGTTGAGTATACCTGGCAAAGTGTATGGTAGAGTTATTATTGAAAGAATTAAGAGTAAGAAGGAGAATAGGATAGCAGATGAACATGGAGGCTTTAGGAAAGGTACAGGGTGTGTGGACCAGGTGTTTACAGTGAAACATATAAGTGAACAGTATTTAGATAAGGCTAAAGAGGTCTTTGTGGCATTTATGGATTTGGAAAAGGCGTATGACAGGGTGGATAGGGGGGCAATGTGGCAGATGTTGCAGGTGTATGGTGTAGGAGGTAGGTTACTGAAAGCAGTGAAGAGTTTTTACGAGGATAGTGAGGCTCAAGTTAGAGTATGTAGGAAAGAGGGAAATTATTTCCCAGTAAAAGTGGGCCTTAGACAGGGATGTGTGATGTCACCGTGGTTGTTTAATATATTTATAGATGGGGTTGTAAGAGAAGTAAATGCGAGGGTCTTGGCAAGAGGCGTGGAGTTAAAAGATAAAGAATCACACATAAAGTGGGAGTTGTCACAGTTGC